>NW_020664439.1:28324332-28364332 GCF_002925995.2 Terrapene triunguis | reverse complement strand
GTTTATTTCACTAACAGATAAGATGGAGAAAAAGAAAGCAAGTCCCCAAACATCAATATATGGTAAAATCAATGGAAAAAGTCCCATTGATTTAAATTGACTTTGGATCAGTGCCCATAACAGCAACTAAGTTCGCTAGGAACTATACCTCCATTTTAACACTAATATTCATCACTTCATAATGAAAATAAAAACTTTGCATTTTCTAAATCTTAACATTAACTCTTGGAGGAAAGAAGAGGGTTTTTTTCTGAAAAAAATGAAGCAAATTTAAAAAAAATTCAGTTTAGGTGATTTTAAAAGGACTGTATGGAATTTTAGTGAAGCATTTAATATTTTTATGTCCCTGTATTTTGAAAAATGAGTCAAATTATACTTCCACAATTACTTGGTAAATAATCTCAAGCATATTCTTGTGCTGAGGCTACTTTGAAGACAAAATAAAGATCCCCAGCCCACATACACACACATTCAAAATTAGCATTTTTCAAAAACTAGGAAAAAGTTCTCAAAATTGAAGCGGACAGAAAAAACATGTCCAGTCTTCAGATTTGGACATGTGTGCATATTTTAATCAAGAATAATTATTTACATACATGGTAGTGTGGCATGATGTTAAGTGTTTTATCAGCATGAGTTTAGGATGGCTACATTCTTCAAGAGCGGGACTATGCTATGAAGACCATCCCTAAAATGATTATTCATATGCCACATATGAGAGAAAAATTACTTTAGAAACCTTTCACATTTTTAAAATATTTTTATATAAGTAAAATTTTATTTCCCCTATATCTAAAACTGAATTTTAGGGTTTATACACAATAATTTTAGACTCTATTTTTAATCAAGGACAGTTTTTTTCCCCTTTTACTGCTACTTGCCTCAGACTAGCAATACAAGTGTGAGGGTATTTTTTGTCTAGACATAACAGTACTGCCCTCAGTTGCATGCACACACCAACCACTGACTTTAATGGGAGCTATGCAAACAGATTCAAGGGCAGAATTTAGTCCATTAACTATTACGTAGCATGTGTCTACATAAATACTTATGTGTGACACAATCTATATAGTAGAAATTAACTGGAATATTTTCAGAATTAAAAGACACACAAGAATTACTGTTTAGAGTAAACTGTAATTTAAGACAATTTTATAAAGGGATCACACCTGAGCATTGTCTGAATCTGTTCAACCTTCTTACAAACCAAAATCAAAAAAGTCGTCTTTTTTTTTTTTTTTTAAAAAAAAAAAAAAAGGAACATCATAATCCTGTTAGGAAGATGTTAACAGTGCACGTATTTTTACACCAACCTCTCCAACAAGAATTACTTCTATAACATACCTGTTATGTTGTAACAAAAGAAAAAATCTTAAGAAACAGAACTAATAAGTGAATTAAGCAAGTTGAAGACTTTAGTATTTACTGTATCAAATAGCAAACTAAACTTTTTAAATAACTTATGTAAGCAAACTACCTGGTATGTAAAAATTCATAAGCTGTACGCAGAATAAGTGAGAGTCATGAATGATAGGGATTTACAAGGAAATAAATACCTCAGATGGTTTTTGTGACATCATAAACCACAAGAGCAAAGTTTAAATGGGTTATGATATCATCAGAACCACACAGCGCCCAATTTTCTTCATCAGTTTGGACATTTTTTGGTTACCTAGAAATATTTCTAAAAATGCATAGATTCATGCTCATTTCCCACCTGAACTTGACTTTCTATGCTACTGTTTCCTTCCCCATAAAAGCACATTGCTCCAAATGCTCCTTCATACCACCCCAAAATATCCTGATCTTGCTCAAGCTTTCCTGATGTCTCCTATTTTGCTGTTCTAAACTTGTGTCCCTGATCAGATATTCTCATACTTTTCATTCTCATGTCTAGAGATTTTTGTCAAGTTCTAGTTGCCTCTCACCCGTATTCACATAGCATAAACCTGAAATAGCACTTTAAGCTTTTATTTTACATATGTATAAAGCACTTTTCATCCTGAAGAGACTTTACAAACTTTACCTGAAATACAGTGCTACACAGGGGTCTACTATTGAAATCCAGCTGAATTTAGGGTATAATATTAATAGATTCATAGATATGAAAGCCAGAAGACCACTGTGATCATCCAATTTGACCTCCACTATAGCACACGCCACAGAACTTCCCCAAAATTATTTAGAAAGCATCCAATCTTGATTTAAAAATTGTCAGTGATGGAGAATCCAACACAACCTTTGGTAACTTGTTTCATTGGTTAGTTACTCTCGCCATTAAAAATGTACACCTTATATCTAGTCTGAATTTGTCTAGTTTCAACTTCCAGCCATAGTATTGTATTATACTTTTCTCTGCTAGGTTGAAGAGCTCTTTTTAAATATTTGTTCCCCGTGTAGATATTTATAGACCGTAATCTAATCATCCATTGACCTTCTCTTTGTTAAAATAAATAAATTGAGATCCTTGACCCTGCCACTATAAGGTATGTTTTCTAATCCTTTAATCATCCTGTAAGAATGGCTACACCATTTGCTCCTAAATGGATACCTTTACATTTAGCTGTATTAAAATGCATATTGCTTGCTTGGGCCCAGTTTATCAAGCAATCCAGATCAGTGACCCTTTCCTCTTCATTATTTACCTCTACCCCCAATTTTTGTGTCATCTGAAAATTCTAACAGTGCTGATTTTTTGTTTTCTTCCAGATCATTGATAAAAATGGTAAATAGCACAGGGCCAAAAACCAATCCCTGGAGAATCTCACTGGAAAAACACTTGTTGATGATTCCCTGTTTACAATTACATTTTGAGATCGGTCAGTCAGCCAGCTTTTAATTCAGCCATGTGTGCCATGTTAATTTTATATCATTCAAATTTCCTAATTGAAATGTTGTGCTGTACCAAGTCAAATGACTTACAAAAAATTATTACATCAACACTATTACCCTTATCAAACTTGCAATCTAATAAAAAAAAATCAAGTTTGTTTAACAGGATCTGTTTTCCATAAACCCATATTGATTTTCACTAATTACATTATCCTCCTTTAATTTTTTATTAATCAAGTCCCATATCAGCTGCTCTATTATCTTGCCAAGGATCAATGTCAAACTAACGGGATGGCTCTGGTAATCATAGGCCTGTTTACCCTTTTTAAAAAGTGGCAAAACGTTGGCTTTCTTTCAGTCTTCTGGAGCTTCCCCAGTGCCTCAAGACTTATTGAAAATGAACATTAATGGTTCGGTGAGTCTCTCAGACAGCTCTTTTAAAACTCTTAATGCAAGTTATCTGGACCTGCTGATTTTAAAATGTTTAACTTTAGTACCTGCTATTCAGCATCCTCCTGAGAGACTAGTGGAATGGAAAGAGTGGTATCATCACCATATGATCAAACTACATAAGCTGTTTTTCTCCCTGAGTACAGAATAGAAATATACAGTGGACACTTCTGCCTTTTTTGGATTATTATTGATAATTCTACCAGTCCATTGTCAGGATTCTTTTTGTTCCTAACACACTTAAGAAACTCCTCCTTATTGTCCTTAACTCTGCTAGCCAAAGATTTTGCCTTGTATCCCTTTGCTTCCCTTAACAATTTTCTACAATTTCTAACTTCTGATTTATATTCATTTCTATTAACTTCCCTCTTCTTCCATCTGTTATATATTTTTACAGCTGCCTTCATTTCCCCTCTAAACCAGGTTAGTTTTTAGCCAGTCTGGCCTTCTTCCTCAATTGTGGCTTTCTGGGCCTCTAGTAAGGTGTTCTTAAATTATTTCCAATTATCATTCACATTTTTCTAATTAAATTCTTCCTCCCAGCTCATTTGACATATAATTGTTTTTAGCTTTGTGAAGTTGGGCACCATTAAATGCACCAAGTATATATATTATTGATCTGGACTTCATTCTGCGTCCACATTATAAATGTGATCAAGTCATGATTAAGGCTCCGTGTTTGTCACAGAGGTCATGGAAGTCACAGATTCCGTGACCTCCATGATTTCTGCAGTGGCCCGTGCGGCTGGCCCGGGAGCCGCCTGAGCAGCTCCTGGGCCAGTCACAATGGCTGCTGCTGGGGCAGTCTCAGGTCCCCCACCCCATCCTCCCAGCAGCAGGAGTTTGGGTGTGGGGGCTCAGGACTGGGGATTGGATGCCTGGCGGTGCTTACCTGCGGGGAGCTCCCCGGAAGGGCGATAGAAACTCCCCTCCCTCAGCTCCTAGCTCCACATGCTGCCTCCGCCCGCAGGCACAGGCACCGCCCCCATAGCTCCCATTGGCTGCAGTTCCCAGAACTAGGGCTAGAAGCTGGAGGTCCCTGCTTCCCAGGAGCCGGATAGAGAACGTTGCCCCAGCCCTGGCTCCTGCCAATCCCTGCCCTAGCCCGCCCCCCTCAAGCACCCGTGGCACCCCAGGGCATGCCTCCCGGGCCACCCCCCAAGTTTTAGTCAGGGATATATAGTAAAAGTCATGCACAGGTCATAGGCCGTGAATTTTTGTTTACTGCTCGTGACCTGTCCATGACTTTTACTAAAAATATCTGACTAAAATGTAGCCTTAGTCATGATCACTTGTACCTGAAATACCATTAACTTTTAGTTCTATGATCAGTTCTGCTTTATCTGCTGGGACACGGTCTAAAGAATTCCTCCAAGTTGGCTATAATACTTTGAGTTAAGAAATTGTCATTTATAATGTTTAGAAATCAACATAACTCTATAGCAGTTTATAATATGAAGTGAAGAATACATTATTTACAGAGCTAGTCTGAAAATGTGGTTCCCTCCTCCCATCCCCACAGAAAATTTTGACTTTTTGATTCAAATTATTCAGCAAAAACTGAAAATGTCTATCCAGAAATACCATCACAGAGCTTCAGGGTCAGTTTGGCTGTCTGACATCCCAATTCTCCTCTAAAGTCTGAGTTTCCAGGCCAGATTACATCTCCCATTATACACCATGTTTCTATCCTTTTTCTGAGACTGCAGCATGATGCATCTTGAGAGATGTAGTCTGGCCAGGGAACCCAGTCCATAGAAGAGAATGTGGTAAATGAAGCACCCAAACTACAACTCCTATGAACCATAGCAGCAGCAGCATTTCCAGATAAATTTTTTTCAGGTTTTGTGTACTCCGGTTTTTTTCCCCCAATAAAAGTTCTTCTTTTGTGGAGAACAGACATTTCCCACAAAAGATTTTAATCAAAAACCCAATTTTCTATAAAAAACAGCTGCAGCAGAAAACTTTCAAACAGCCCTGCTCTTATTCAACTGAGGGAGAATTCAAGCTAGCAGAATATAATTGGCTAGTATGGAAATTAGTCAGGGTGCCAGGGTTAACATCACTCACTATTCATGTGAAGAGTGGCAACTGATTGTTAGTTAACACAAGTAGTTAACATCTCCATTTTACAGATCATTAAAAAGCCAGCAACTCATTTAATCATGGTGACCTACTCATTTACTCATCATTCTAGGATATTGGTTCCATAATCACCAAGAGTCTGAGCGAAAGCTAATTCAATCAATGGAAAGTCTACCATTGAATTCAGTGGACTTTGGATCAGGCCACAAGAGAAGAAGAGTGTCATTGAATAGTTAACAGCAAAGATGTTCTTTAGAGAGGTCTCTTTGGTAGACCAAGTTTATATAAAGCAAGGAAATCCAGAGTTAAGAGGCTAAGCTTCCTTTGTACAGTTATCCTATTGTGTCCAGGTATTGCTGTGAATATGATTCATAACATGATGGGGGCAATACAGACGCTACCCGGGTTACGCAAACCCGACTTACGGAAATCCAGACTTTCGGAACGGAACACTTGCGTAAGTTGGGGAGCTTCTGTACTGGACATCTGAATGCCTCTAATTAGTTGAAAAATACTAGACTAGACTAAAGCCCAAGTATTTTCATACATTCAATAAATTTAGGTAATTAAAATACATTACTCGAATACATTACATGACTATTCTATTTTTGTAAATCCAATGAAACCTAATCCACTTGATTGTATCAGATATCTAGAGAAACTGCATTTTTTTCAGATAGATTAATACTTCCTACAGATACAAGTACAGCATATGTTGATCTCAGAGCCTATATCTCCTATACTGCCATCCAATGAGACATGCCGATAATGATGTGTTTTAGGACCCATGTGTTTTTTGACACCATCATAAACTTTCAGGAAGAAGAAATTAGGCTGTCACTTGAGCAGCTTCCAAATCTGTAAATTTCTCTTCAATTTAAGGACTATACAGACTGTATAGTAAATTTGAAATGAAAATAAAACTTTTAAAGCAGGCCCCTGGATTCCCTCCCATGAAGGAAATACAAGATGGTGACCAGCTTCATGAATCACATAGTGAGAGTCACACTTTCAGAGTCAATAATAGCATTGAGTTACAAAAAAGGGTAAGTTAAGGGCAAAACATCACTGAGCAAAAAACTGAAGTTCAAGCCATATGCTTGAATACTAGGATTTTTTTTTAATCAAAACCATAACAATTAAACAGTTTTAATCTGGAAACTACAACTCAGTGGTAGAACAGCTCTATCTTAGTTGTAATGTAACCTAGCAGCTATTTGACTATAAATGTAAATAGTGAACAATTGTTTTACTTGCATAGGTCATGCACAAATCCATATGGCCAGCCTGGGAAGAGTTTATCATCATCCCTGTTGCTAGTTATTGATTAATATACAACAACATGGCTAGCAGGCAATAACTGTATTCATGCAAGCTACTGATGGGCTAAACAAGCTATTAATGACAAGGTGCACGTCAACACTTAAAACAGTCAGACTGTGTTGCTTGACCACAAGAACAAGCAGGATCATCACTCTGAAATGTTATACAATATGAAAGGCACAAATGGGATCTCTCTGTTGAAAAAAACCACTCATATGGCTCCATGTTTCTTTTTTAGCATAACTATTAGAAAACAAGACCACTGAGAATTGCAAACATCATTTACTCTCTTTCTATTCTGAGGTTTCTACAATTTATTTAATTCTGTAACTTGAAGAACTATCCAAAAATAATTTATAAAGTTACAATTACAATGTTTTAAATAAGTGTACTGTGAATCACTAATTCTCTTAATTAAAAAGGTATGTGTATAGATTTTCCCATTAATTTTTTTTTTCATACTGTTAAGCAAAATTCTTCAGACCTTAGAAGTGATTCCGCCCTTTATGGGCACAGGAACGTGCAACCTGATCACACTCCTGATCCTGTAGTGGGAGGCACATTGGAGGGCAATTCCCACCAGGGTGCAAGCAATATTTCTGTCAAGCTGTCTAAGGAGTTCACTCGGAGGGGCAGCCTTAATTGCACCTCAAAACATCATACCACAGAAATAACCAACTGATGTATGCATGTGAAGTCTAAAATATTAATTTTCTTCAATTCATGACAATAGCTACTCTTTTTAAATTAGAAAATGTTTTCAAATGATGACCTACAATATGTTTCACAGGTTTCTGGAAAAGATATTCTACTTTACATAATTCAGTCAGTTGCACAGATAGAGGTTAGATACCAAGGTGGTAGGCATCACAGAAATACTTGGAAGTACCTAGACAGATTGCAACCATATGAATAAGGTGGTGAAAAGCATATGGCTGAAAGGAATGTGCATTTAAAGGAAGAGTGAAGATTACACCACAACTAACATGGGTGCCATTTCATTTTTAAAAGTCAAGGGATAAAACAGTCTATCTAATCAATGCAAAGTATTTTCTTCTCTTTTTAATATCAGGTGTTTTTTTTTTAAAAATATGGGCAGTGATTCCCTTAGAGGTATTTGCAAACAAACAGTCTTTTAAAAAAAAAAAACAGGGTGAGTTTGCTATAATCAAATGATTATTTTTTCTTGCAAATGTGCCTACAATCTGTTGGAGGTCAAGTAAATAGGCTTGCATGAAGTTGTCTGACTATAAATTTAGGATGTAAAACCCTTTCTAGTATGAATCCTGCTTTCAATACGTAACACATCTCTATATATCTTGCAAAATCAGTTTCTGTGTTTGCACATGTACGTACAATAGCTGTTCTTCCAAAATTATTAAAAGAGTTCCTAACGAAGTATGGAGGCTTTTGTCAAAGGGGGAGGGATAGCTCAGTATGTTGAGCATTGGCCTGCTAAACCCAGGGTTGTGAGTTCAATCCTTGAGGGGGCCACTTAGGGATCTGGGGAAAAATCAGTACTTGGTCTTGCTAGTGAAGGGAGGGGGCTGGACTCCATGACCTTTCAAGGTCCCTTCCAGTTCTAGGAGATAGGATATCTCCATTAATTTATTTATTTGTATTTATTTATAAGTCCTTTATAGAAGCACAAGAGAATAAATGTATCTGATGAAGACAAGCTTTTATTAAAAGATATGATGTGTACTTATACCAACAATCTTTTGGTGCTGAGAACTTCCAGAGATTATCTTTCCAGTGAATTTACCGCATAATACTAGAGCACTAGTTCTCAACCAGTGGTACACATACCCCTGGGGATACACAGAGGTCTTCCGGGGAGTACATCAACTCATCTAGATATTTGTGAAGTTTTACAACAGGCTCCATAGAAAGCACTAGAGAAGTCAGCACAAACTAAAATTTCATACAGACAATGACTTGTTTATACAGCTCTATATACTATACACTGAAATGTAAGTACAGCATTTATATTCCAATTGATTTATTTTATAATTATATAGTAAAAATGAGAAAAAAAGCCATTTTTCAGTAATGGTGTGTTATGACACTTTTGTATTTTTATGTCTGATTTTGTAAGCAAGTAGTTTTCAAGTGAGGTGAAACTTGGGGGTACACAAGACAAATCAGACTCCTGAAAAGGGCACAGTAGTCTGGAAAGGTTGAGAACCACTGTACTAGACTACAGTGCTTGTGCCAGTGAACCAGACTCCTCTTTTTTCAGAGGCTCCTAGAAAACCATTCAGCCTCTCCTTGCTTAACCTGATGGTTTGAGGTGACATTATAAATCATACTTGCATTTTCAGCTATCATACTATTCCCAATTTAGAAAAAAGTACCAGCCATGGTCATCTGTCAGGACAACAGCATCTTTATAATGCATTAGAAGCAGTCTCCGAACCCATTAGATTACAGCAACCTGACAACACTAGAGGAATGAAACATTTTAAAAATTTATTTAAGAGGTTCAACTAGCATGCAAGATCCATTTCTCAACTACTGTAATATTTAGACATAACCAACTAGTTCAATTACATGCAGATTCAGAATACAAGTAGGGATGGAGTTCTTGTCATCCCACCAAAAGAAAAGAGATAGTTGACAACTGTGCCATACATGGTCCATGTCCTCTCTCTCTCTCCTGGAAATATACAGGAAGAGAGTGGTCCACAAGCTTCTACAAAACTCATACTTTCCTAAATGGTTATCCACATTCGAGAATGCGAAAATACATGGGGAAACGATGAGCAACTGCTAAAAATTACTTGCATTCAGCAGTGATAATTATATCCTTTTATGGTTCATGGCAGAGTACAACAGTATAAATCGTTTTCTGTATACCTAAATGAAGACTTAAATCTCAAAAGTTCTCACGCTGTATTTAGAGAAGAGAGTGTACTATTGAACATTTAGATGTAACCATCACCCACACAAGGACTTAAAATGATCCATTTACATGAAATGCTTAGTGTTCTGATGATCACTGACATTAATATACTAATCTTGATGAATTTTGCACTTGTAATAATACTGGATTTTCAGTTTTGATCAACTGATTAGTTTTTAACGCTATGTATGTCCTGCTTTCACTTGTGGTTTGAATATGTTTACTTAAACCAAAAAATATTTTGCATCTCAATTATTATTTTATATTGTACAACTGAATGGAATTTAAATCAATACATTATTCATAAGGAAAAGACAACAGAAAAAACAAAGCTGTGTACTTCTTTCAAAGACTTCAGATTACTAAAACATACCATATTTATGCATGCAATATTTGATTTATTTTTTTTAAAACACAAGTTTGTTGTTTTTAGATCAGGATATGCCAAAAATCCAACACCAAACAATTTTTGTTTATAATTAAGGCAATCATCAATCCAAGGATTGTAGTCCATTTTATTTCATCTCTACATCAAAAAAAAGTAATTTAAAAAAATTAAAATTCCCTTGAAACCATAAGATAAATGAAAATGTAAGTGCCTTCACATAATAACAGTAAGCTGACCCTCTGGGAAATGGTTGACTTTCTCAATTCAAGGTATTCAAAGCTCATTCAAAAGTGTTCATTTGGAATGCAGATATCAAAGATGATGCAAATGTTCAAGAGAAAATTAGAACTTACCAGATGTTCTAATCCAGCTTTGATGTTTCCAGAGTCCCTGTAACACAAGAACAGAAATTGTAAATAGTTGCTAAACCTCTGTCTATAATGATTTATGTTTAACCCAAAAAATGTCAAAAGAAAGTCATGTAAATTCTTGACTATCTTTCTAATGTTCTTAACTTTTACATCTTGACTATTAAAAACACAAGGGAAAAAACAGTCTCATTGAAGCCAAGATTATTTACCTACTTAAACTCCAAAATTTTACTTTCCTTACAATTGTTATAACCCAGGACCTACTAAACCAGGGGGTCGCGAGGTTATTATGTGGGGGTCATGAGCCACCCAACTCTGAATGCAGCGCCGCTGCCAGCAGCAGCACAGAAGTAAGGGTGTCAATGGAGAGCTAAGTCTGCTGTGAAAAGTGATATTGGCCAAGTTTCTTCACACCCCAATATTACACAGTAACTATTTTTTTAAAAACTTTTCTGCTTATAACAATAATTCAATAAAAATGTGTTTTAGTCTTAATTGAAAAGCAGTGAGAAAAGGTAAATTCATTTTAAACAATAGGGTTGTGAATTTAGCATTTAAAATAATGTTAAATATAAGAAACGTGTTTTAATTTATAAGGAGGGTCGCACTCAGAGGTTTGCTGTGTGAAAGGGGTCGCCAATACAAAAGTTTGAGAACCACTGTACTAATCCAAAAAAATGTTTTAAACATAAAGCACCACTACTTCCTAGAAAAATTAAAAAACAAAACAAAACAAATTTAGTACTATCACATCAAAAATCTATGTGCACTGCCTGTCTGAGCTCCCTCTACCAGACCTTTGTTAACAAATGTTCTGAGCATTCATAAACACGGGAGATAATGAATTAATCGTACGTTAATTAACTAGATGATGGCAAGGATGCTAGAACTTTACATATTTCTATTCACATCAGTTGCAAAACTCTAATGCACAGATAGAAAAAATAAGGAAAAAACAAACAAAAACACAAAAATTGGAAGGTTGCAAAGAAGGACCAATGAGAAACTGAAGACACTAAGGCAAGGAAAATGTAGACTGAAAACTTAATCTTTAATGCACACTGCTGAGCACAGATACAGTGCAAGTTTGCCAAGCTGGACAAGGATAAACAATTTGCCCAGCTGAGTGAAGTGAACAGGATAAGATGCCTTCTCTCTGGCACTTCCAAAAAACAAAAAAAACCTCAGTGATGACAGCCAGTTTCTGCTTTCATAGATTCAACATTAAATCTGTTTCTAAACTTAACTATCCCTTTCTGTTGATGTCGCAATCATGTCAAACAGAAAAAAATGACATTCCAAGCAATTAATTCCTGGGTCATATAACAGTGTTTACTTATGTGTAGAATATTCTTTTTCAACAATTACGCAGACATATAAAACCAGAAATGGCAAGACAAACAAAAAAACCCTCATTCCTCTGAAATGGTAAACATCAGCCCTTTCTATTTTGCTAACTAGCAAAATATAAAAAAAAACAGGTTTAAAGAGTTACAAATACAAAAATATTGAAGGAAATGTGATTTTAAATACATTCAACCTAATGTTACTTTTGAATACTCCAGTAATTATGCAATCTCCTTTTATTTAAGACCTTTTTACATTATCTAGTTACTAGCATTTGACATTACATTAGTCTCACACAAAAATCACAAATTTTAATATTCAAAGCTAATTTTGAATTCCTTTTTGTAAATTATTTGGTGTTAATAATGTTAGGCTCTTCTATATGAAACTAAAGTATTACTTTATAATTTTGACAAAGCTTCCAGTAAGTATACTAAGGATACTTATTCTCTTCAAATTCATCTTAAATGAAGTCACAGAAAAAGTTGGACTTCTCTTATACTATTTTTTTTTATAACCAAAACTTCCTATACAAGATCATATATTATTTAGATAAAAATGAAGTCCTGTATATTTTTTTCTGTGGTGCTAAAGATCCTAATGAACTTAATTTACTGAGAAGCAGGATCCAAGACATTGATGTAGGAAGCTTCCAGCTAACAGTATAAAATCTGTCCTCTTTAGTGGTCTGTCTCCTGTGCTGTCCCTGTCATGACTTCATCAATATTTGTGCAACTCCGTTTGCCCTGTGCTGAAAGCAGACTTAATTCAATTATAGGTCTCAAAACTGATAAAATGGTCCTGAAGTGGAAAATGGGAAGAGATTATTGGCAAATGAATAAAGATTTGTATCGACCTAACACACAAGAGTACAGCAGGGTTTTGTGGGAGGGGGGGTTATTTTTTTTCAAATCGTTCTGTCTTAAGTCTTCTGGGAACAGTGAGTTTCCCTTCCCCTCATGCAGCACATCGATTTCTGAATTAGACTGCAATATTAAATAATTAATATACTTGCCATGATTGATGTTTTGCATTAGTTGAATATTAGGTTATCAATCAAAATCCACTTGGTTTAATGTAATAATATTGAAAAAGTGTCACTGGCTGTTCATCCAATTTGTAGTTGAGGCAGCACAGATAGGAATATTGGTGTAACACAAGGCTCTAAAGCAGGAAATGCAGTGGTTGAACATACATAAGGCAAACATTATGAAACTAACTAGGACAAGGCTGAGGTTGTCCTAAATAAACCGTGTGGCACCTGTCAGTTTCAATGTAAGCATCTTACCAGCCAGAGGACACCATGGATCAATCATACAATGACATCTAGTAAAAATGTAGCTAAGACAAAATTATCTTTGTTGTTCAAAAATGTATTCCTTTAGGTAATAAGATGACACTATTACAATTAATGTTGTACTCTAAATATTGTATTATAAAAAATCTGGAACTATTGCTACACCATAGTCACAATACATTTTAAAATGACTACCAAAACATTAACTCACCTAAGATTTTAATAGAATACATTATCCTTTTTAACACTGTAAATGGCGACAAGAGCTGTTTTATGCACAGCCTCAGATTCTGAGTTTAAAAGGAGCTGTGCAAGAACAGATAGCTAATATTAATTTCATATTCACAAATAATATTTAGCTTTCCAGAAATTTCATTCATTTTTTCCACACTACACTGCCCCCACAATATACACATTTGCCTTTCAAACTATTAGTCTACAAAGCACAACAACATTTATTTTTATGTTTGTTGGGTACAGTACTTATTTGTAATTTTACTTCTCTTGTCCCTTCACATCAGCTCTGGAGTTGTGATTTTCCTCTATTATGAATTTCTACTGTAAAGAGCTATTTTAAAAAGCATACATTAAAGACAGTAAGCACACCACTCAAACTAGTCCAAAGGTGAAGTTAGGTGAGGAAAAAATTACAGCTGAACTAAATTTGAATCATGGCCATGAGGGATCTGTAACAACAAGCCAGGAATTCAATGAGGCAAGTGAAGCCATCTTTGGATTACTTGAAACCACAAAGTAGGTACCTAATTGAGCTCATGTTAACTTATTATTGAAAGTTTATGGAACAAAGAAACAGGTTATATCAGTTGATATTTGTTGAAAGCACTGATTTACACCTACACATATACTGACATACTGTATATACTCGATCATAAGCCGGTTCGTTTATAAGCCGACCCCCGCCCCCAAAATGGATTTTTTATGGCCTGTTCATAAGACAACCCTATAATTCAGGGGTCAGCAAACTTTGGCTCTGGGGCCATCAGGATAAGCCGCTGGCAGGCCGAGATGGTTTGCTTACCTCGAGTGTCCGCAGGCACGGAGGTAAACCTAAGTAAACAAAGTGTCCCGGCACACCAGCTGCTTACCCTGACGGGCCGGGACAGCAACTGGTGGGGAAATTTTTTTTGGGGGGGAGAGAAGCTGGAGGTCAGGGGAGTAACCCCTGTGACCACCCCCCACATGACCCCACCCCTAGCCCGGGACCCCCACACTCTCCCCATCCCATCCCTTCCCACCTTATCTGGGGAGGGCCAGGGGAGAATGTCTCTGGCCTGGCTGGAGCTGCTCCGGCAGGCTGGGCAGCACGGCCGCAGCGTGCTCCAGCGGGCTGGGCGGCGTGGCCACAGCCTGCCAGCCCCAGAGCTGCAGCTGCTTCGGAGGCTGGGGGGAGAGCAGCGTGGCCAGAAGCAGAGAGACTCTGGCCCTGCCTCTTCCCTTCTGGCTCTGCTGCCTCTCCTTGCTCCCTCTGTTGGGGGGAGGGGCTGTATCCCACCTCTCCCTCTCTCTACCCGTTCATAAGCCGACCCCCTTCTCTGGTGCTTCCCTTTTTTACTAAAAAAATTCGGCTTATGAATGAGTATATATGGTACATAAATACACACATATGTATAAAGCCAAACAGTTAATCAAGGTTACTGAAAAAAAAAATTAAAAGTGGTCATGCTCTCAAGTAACTAATGATTTCACAAATAATTTACCTGCATTAATACATTCAATTTAATAGCAATTTCACAATCAGGAAATATACAACTATTGCTGTTTTGCACACTACAGTTAAACAAAACACTTCACCTGCTTATAGGTAGTCCATTTTCTTCATTGTTATTTGCAGTGGCCATAAAGCCAATGCCCCCCTGCTGTGCAGTGTTTAGAAAGAAGCTGCATAATTCAACTACAGAAGGGACAAAAGCTAGACCTGGTGGGGGGGAGGGACTGGGAGTGAAGGCTGATGAGGGGAGATGGAGACTGGGAGCTGAGTGATGGAGACAGGAAACAAAGGAGAGGGTAACGTGTGTGGCAAGAACTAAGATCAGATGAAGAGGAAGGGAGGGAGGAGAGGGAAATGGACTTGTTGGTGGGGAGGAATAGTGGGGAAAGAGGTGGGGCACAAGGGAGACAAATCTGAGGAGGTGCAGGGGAAGAATTGACTGGCTAGCCAAAGAGGCCAGGACAAAGAGTAGAGGGAGAAGGGAGCTTAGATTGGATGAGGACCCAGGTGAGGGAGACTAGACTGGATGAGGAGCCAGTGAGGTGTGGGGGTGACTAGAGGCCAGGATTGTGGGGAAAGAGATTAAACAAGGAGCAGGGAAGGAGAGGAATTGGAACTGGCTGAGCAAGATTAAGGGGTAACTTGACTACTATCTGTAAAGTACCTACACACGGAACAAATATTTGATAATGGGTTCTTCAATCTAGCAGAGAAAGGCATAACCCCATTCCATCCAATGGCTGGAAGTTGAAGCTAGACAAATTCAGACAGGAAAAAAGGCATACATTTTTAACAGTGACTCTAATTAACCATTGGAGCAATTTACCAAGGGTTGTGGTGGATTCTCTATCACTGGCTATTCTTAAACCATGCCTGGAAATTTTGCTAAAAGAAAAGCTCTAGGAATTATTTTGATGAAGTTTTATGGGCTGTGTTATAAAAGAGGTCAGAGCAGATGATCACAATAGTCCCTTGTGGCCTTGGAATCAATGAATCTAAGATGCCTCGGGAAAAGGGGCTGGGGGTTATGAGAGAACTATGACTGGCTAGGCAAAGAGCCTATCCTTGGAAAAGGTTTACCCTTTCCCCCGAACAAGAGGTGCGGCATGCTGAATGCTTGCTATCCCCCAACACAGAAGGGATCATATTTCAGTAGTGCTGTGCATTTATAATATTTCAAGTATTTTGGGATCCCTGCAATGAAAGGTATTGTATAAGAGGGTATATTTTATGACCTCACCCATATTTAACAACTTGGGCATAGAAGCAGATTTCTGGCCAATACAGTATAAAAAAACCTTCTTCCCAGAAATCTCTAAAAGTAAAGGATCATAACTAAAAACTGACTAGAGCATGTACTAGTACCCTGGGCCCAGGAGATCATGTTCACTGGGGCCACACTCCCTCCCATTTAATTTCATCTACACAGATGTTAGATGTTTTCGGGGCCCCCCTCAACTCAGGGCTGCAGTACCCCTTTTCCCCCCGCTCTCATCAGCCCTGCCTGTACCTTAATTAGGCATGAAGTTATTTTATTTGGTAAGAAGAAAAGTCTAGAATAAAGGTCTCGATATTATTTCTCCTTAGCAAAGGGTAGTTTGGTTATGCCAGAATGGAAAAAGACATTTCTTCAGCCCCCAGCTCAGATATAGTAAAGCATCTACTTCTGTGTCATTCCCTTGCACAGCCGTTAAAATCACATTTCTTTTCCCCTTCTCTGCTCTGAATGAAGGGCCCAGTATCAGTTACCATGCACTGTCCTATTTGGTGTCATATTATTTAATTCTGCAAAGCACTTGGAAATGTTTGTATTCCAGATGCTACAGTGAAACCTAATAAAAACACCCACCCAATGGACTGCTTTACTTCTGGCCATTGTAATGAGTGGGTGCGTACTGCAATGCAGTTAATACTGAGGTAGTTTCACAGGGGCTGTGTTTTCACTGACCACTAAGTCAGGTGATGATGGTTAGTCTGTGATTGTTAGCACGTTTATGTTATATTTTTAAATAAACAGTATAAAAAACAAGAGGGGAAACAAATAGAAATATGTATGAAGTCTGAGTTTAATGTATGCTGCTGTTCAAGTCAATATTAGCAAATGTCTTGCATATCATTCATTATCAAGACGGACACACAGCAGTCCAGTCCTAGTGTCTCAATTACATGCTGAAATCATTATTGACTGATTCTTGAAACTTCGATTATGTCCTTGGTGACTAAATTTCTCTGCAATACCTTTGTGGCTAGAATACCAGGTAGCATACAATTAACAAAAGCCAGGGCTATAATGAATTGTCATTTGCAGTAAAATTTCAAATAACTACAATAGTATTTGCTATTACTGCATCACCAAATTTGACATATCTAGGATGAGTGTGTAGTCATCAAAACTAGGCATTAAATTGCAGAACCAGTAACCTGATTTCAACATAACAGACTATTAACATACTCCTCACCACTGAAACATTATTGTAAGAAGCCCTGAAATCTTTGATCCTCATTAGCACTTCATTACTGTCTTTAAACACACACACACACACACACACTCACACTCACTTACATTTGATTTGGACATGGAAACTATGAGACATGCATATCATAATGCAGTTAAATGCAAAAGCCACAACTTTATTTAAAAGTGGTTTTCAAACTGTGGGTCGTGACCCAGTACTGGGTAGCAGAATGTAAGGCACTAGGTCACGGCGGCTCTGGTCAGCACCACTGACCGGGCCATTAAAAGTCCCGTCGGCAGTGCTGCCTGGCTAAGGCAAGTTAGTCCCTACCTGTTCTGATACAGCATTGTGCCCTGGAAGCAGCCAACAGCAGGTCCAGCTCCTAGGCGGGGGGGAGAAGGGGGAAGGGGCGGCGGCACGGGGCTCTGCACACTGCCCCTGCCCTGAGCACTGGCTCCGCACTCCCATTGGCCGGTTCCCGGCCAATGGGAGCTGGGGGGCAGTGCCTGTGGGCAAGAGCCACAAGAAGGATTATTATGCCCCAAAACAATAGAAGAAACAGATACCTCTGCAGGGAAATTTGTCAGGAAGGTACACGCTCCAAAATACATATACAGATATAGAATCTGGAATTGAACTCAGATTGGGAAAAAATATTTGAACAAGAAGTATTTATTTATAGTATCTAACATTAATGCATTTTATCACTTCAATACAGCTGCCCCGATCTGTGTCCTAAATAACTGTGAACAATGTAGGATGACCAGATAGCAAGTGTAAAAAATTGGGACGGGGAGGGGGGGGGGGGGGTAATAGGTCCCTATACAAGAAAAAGTCCTCAAAATCAGGACTGTCCCTATAAAATCGGGACATCTGGTCACCCTAGAACAATGTTCAAGACAAAAAATTTTGTTAAAGGCCTTGTCCCACACAACATGGTAGCTGATGACATTCTCAGCACGTTAGGTGGGGCAAAGGGCTGGCAAGGCATCAATATCAGTAATGAACTCAAACTCATTACCCCAGACCACTTGGACTTGACATAAGTGTTAAAGGAACCAGAAGGATTTTCCCCTGTCCTGCTGCTACAGGGCTAGACCAAGAGAAGGTTAGATTGCCAGCTATCCTTACAATAACATCAAAAGGATTTTGAACAACTAGCTTCCCAGCTCCTAAATCATCCCAAAAGAAAGGAGAATGGGTATAGCACACCCCGCCATTAGCTCCATGAAGACCTCAAGAATTAGACTAGGGATTCTCAAACTGGGGGTCGGGAGGTTATTACATGGAGGGGTCGCGAGCTGTCAGCCTCCACCTCAAACCCTGCTTTGCCTCCAGCATTTATAATGGTGTTAAATATATAAAAAAGCATTTTTAATTTATAAGGTGAGTCGCACTCAGAGACCTGCTATGTGAAAGGGGTCACCAGTAAAAATGTTCGAGAACCAATGAATTAGACAGAGCCTCCGATTACTCACAAGGACGTCAGGATGAGGTGGAGATGGGGCACAGAAAGGCATTGAACCAAATCTCCCAGAAGACCATTCAAAATTAACCAGAAAGGGAAATCTGTCACTTAAGGGAGAGGGTAAGGGATATTTTTGCATCCTTGCTCCATGTAAGCAATGCATGGTTTTAAAGAGTGCATTGTTTTAAGTTTAAGAGAAGAGAGGAGAGGAGAAGGTGTATAAGCACAGGTGAGGCTCCCCCTTCATGTCTTAAGTAGATGAACTTGCAGTGATCTGGAATGAGGAGAGTGGCTCTTCATTACAGTGTAGATATTTATTTTGCATTAGCTTGTGCATGCTAAGTAATTTATGCCAAATCAGCATAAATCACTTACTGTATATGTGCAGTATGCAAATTTATCCTGAAACAAATTAGTGGATTAAAGTTAAGTGTCTGTATGTAAAACGTTAAAACAATTTGCCCCACTATCCCACTCCCACCAAATTTGCATCATATTGCGATGAATGAGTTTAGCAACCAAGTGTCAGCAGAGTGCTGGCTGGAAAAGCAGGAGCCTCCACTACTTTAGCTAAAGGCAGGAAGAGACTTAAACCACAATGCATGGGCTAGCCATGACAGGGAGACAAAAGAGCCCCCCCTAAGATTACATCTACACTGTATACATTTTGCAACAGCATGTAGGGTATGTGTAGCCACCCACCACAATGAAAATAGGCTGTGTTCACAGGACAGTGTGTAGATACACATCAATGAAATGCTCTGGCAGAGCCTTTCCCCGTTGGAGTCTTTTACTGCAGAGAGGAAAGGCTCTGGCAGCTCCACACTGCTGGAGACTCCCTGCTTCAGGGAAAGACTCCTACAGCAGGGACCTGCAAGCCAGCAGGTCCTAGAGTGGGAAAAGGGTTGGGCAGCAGGGAGCTGCCACAGTCTTATCCCAATGCTAGAGCCCTTCCATTCAGAAAAGAAAGGCTCAAACAAGCAGGTAGGCAGCAGGAAACTACTCTGCTAAAAGTATCAGTGCAAATGGCAAGGCACTGCTGGGGCAATCAGAGAACCAAGTAGGGTACATACCCACATAGTTCAGGAGTGTCTTTATTCTACTCACCTAAGCAGTGCCTCACTATCTACACCACTATTTATACCCATGCTAGAGGAGCATGTAGTGTATGTACTCTACACACCACCAAAAGGAGTGTGCAACATCAATGTACCTTAAATTAGGCTGGGTTACAGTTCCAACTTTTGATCATGCAGTGCGCCTCTCCTCAGTGTACTCCTGAGGGAATTCTGTGCCAATAAATTAAAAATTCTGCACACACACAAAAATAAAAATTCTGTGAGCAATATTTCAAAATTCTGCATATTTTATTTGTCAATAATGTGGAGGTTCCAGCATGGCAGTGGGGAGCACAGGCCACTGGCTGCACGGAGGGGGGGAAGATCACCTTGCAGCCTCTCTCCCCGTCCCGGGACATGGACTCGGTAGTGAGGCTGCACCCAGTCCTGATACAGTGCAAGGGCCGGGCCTGCCTCAGAAACCCTAACCTGCCCCTCCATGCCACGTGCACCAAGATAGCAAGCGAGAGGGACAGAGTCTCACACAGACACCAGCCCTGGCCCCTGATCCAGGTGTGGGACAGGCAGGCTCAGCCCAGCAGGATCCAAGTGTGGAGAGGCTTAGTGTGGGGGGATGCAGGTGTGGGGCAATCTGGGTGCAGGCACCTTTGGGGGAAGTGGGGTCCAGATATGAGAAAGATCTGAATGCACAGGGACTCGGAGGGTTCTGGATGCAGGGGAATGGGACTCTGTAGAGGGGCCAGGTGAAGGTGGTTGGGGGGGGGGTCCTGGGTGTGGAGAGATGGGATTCAGCAGGGGGGTCTGAGTGCTGGGGGAGTAGTGCTTGGGGGGGGTGCAGCCGGTTGGGGCTTGCTGGGGTGGGGGCCAGGTGCGGGGGGGGCTCATCAGGGTGAGCGTTCAAGTGCAAGGAGCTCAGCAGGGGTTGATCCGGGTGCAGGGTTCCTGATGCTGGAGGAGTGAGTTTCACTGGGGGGAGGGGGTCTGGGTATTGGCGGGGGAGGGGTTGGATGCAGGGGGGGTTCTGGATGCAGAGGCTCGGCTGGGGTCCGGATGCAGGGAGGCTGGCTCTGGATGCAGAGAGAGGGGCTCAGCAGAGGTCCGGATGCAGGGGGGCATGTGACCGCTCTTGCGGCTTCCCTTTGCTTCTCTGTCAGAAAGTCATTTTTCTGTGAGGAAGCAAAGAAATCTGCAGGGGAAATGAACTCTGCGTGCATGCAGTGGCACAGAATTCCCCCACGAGTATCAGTAACATGGTGTCAGCACAACTCCTGTGCTATCATTACACCTTATGTCATTGATAATGTTGACATTGATGAGTAATGCTGTTAATATACATAATCAAAAGAATAACTTTGTGAAGCTTAAATAACTATTTTATACAAAACATGCCACGTTTAATAAACATTTTACCAATCTACTCATAGCAAAGAATCACACACATTTCATACCTCAGATTGATCTAAGTTTTTAAAAAGGAAACTGAAGAAAACAGACTACAGAAAATTTTAAGTCAAATGTCACTTTTAAATATCATAACTAACCTTACAGTATGTTTTATCACCACAAACTACAACAGGAAATTCAAGCAATGCCTAAATCACAATAAACACTTGCAATTGATCTTATAACTCAAAACAGACTTTTTATAGACCTTTTTAATGCCTGTTGAAATGGAAATCCTGGTGCAACCTAATTATAAGGATGCTACCCCCCACTATAATGAAAGAATAGTTGAGTAACATCTGTATCACAAACTAGGATTTCAACATAATATTTACATACTTTATCACACACGCTTCCACATTTTCTTCAGCGACAATGTTTCAGGTTATAATGTGGGTTAAAATATAACAGGTGGGATTTTCAAAAGTGCCAAGTGAATTAGGTGCCTAACTCCCATTGACTTTCAATAAAAGCTACTGAGCATGCTCAGTAATTATCACACCCATGTTTTGGATTTTTCTGGGCACTACGAGCTAGGTTCCCTATTCTATTCTCTACACAAAGATGATTCCTGCAAATCCATTTGTCTTCTCCACTACTTTTTCTCCTTCTTTAGTCTGAAAAAGTAATCACATGGACTTAAAAGCAAGTAGAGGTTACACCTATTTAGCAACAACTGTACAATTATGTCAAAGCAAGCCTATGTGTAGGAAAGAACAAGCTCCTGACCCATGAAAGAATAATATTTGAAACAAACTTTCTTAAAATAATGAAGGAGAAATAATTTGCAATCTTCTGAAGACAATCAAATAATATATCACAATTAAATTAATTAATAACTAAAACTTAAATATTTTACATAGATCATCCACCTACCCAAACTGTTTCAAAGTAAGGAGGCTGGCCTGAACACAGGAGGAAAAAGATGCATGTTTGTCTTAACTTTGCCATAATATGCAACATCGCTGGCATATCTGTCATATGAAATTTTAAGATGATGTGTAACTTTTTCCCATCTGTAAAACCAGCAATCAAACATTAAAGGGCCACAGTCAACTTGAAATCTAATCAAACTGAAAAATCAAGTTACTAGCAGTTTCAGATACTTGCCCCGAGTTGCTTGCTAATTTTTTTGGATTTGCATCCACATTTTCCTGTATTTAAAATACACCTCTACCCCGATATAACACGACCCGATATATCACAAATTCTGATATCACGCGGTAAAGCAGTGCTCCGGGGGGGAAGGGCTGCGCACTCCAGTGGATCAAAGCAAGTTCGATATAACGTGGTAAGATTTTTTTGCTCCCGATGACAGCGTTATATCGAGGTAGAGGTGTAAGAGAGAGAGAGAGTGCGTGTGTGTGTGTAGAGGAAACTGTCACAAACAGTAGAGGAACATGACTATGCAGGAAAATAGTGAAAATGACTAAAGTGATGGCAAATGCAGAGTAAATGGATTGGGGGGGGGGGGGGGGGGGAGAGAATTGGCCACAATCTGGCCTTTATTCTGGTGGTGCAAAGCAATTAGGAAGCTTGCCTAATGGGCTACCAGGGAATTACCCTTGCATATGGAGACTCTCAGGGCGGTGCACAGCCAAACTAGTGGCTTTATGTCAATCCCCTTTCCAGCCCTCTCTTCAGGAACCATTCCCAGTGAAAAGGAGGGGTGGGCTGGGGAATCCCTACACACTGGCTCTGCCAGTTACCAAAAACAGACCATGTAGCTGTTTGGAAGCAGTGTGCAAATGAGAACAGTCTTTGGGATGCTCTAATTTACAATGGGGATTGAAGTGGTCCTCAGCTGGCACCAGGATTGAAAGACCACAAAGTTGGTACGTGTTTTGCTGGGTGGCTCCCCCACTCCCAATCACACGAAAGAAGATTTTTACTCCACTCTGGAAAAATAAGAATAAGTTTGGCCAATTACTGGTACATTTGAAATACAATAAAAATCCAAGTAGATCATATGAAAGTAACTTGCAAAACCAGAGAGAAAAAGAAGAGCAGAAATTAGATAGACAGACATTAGCACAGGGTATAACCGTTCAAGAATAAAATAAACTAAAAATTTGATGGTGCTAAAATTGGTGTATGTCAATGAGTTTGATAAGAGCAGAGAGGTAAACAATTTGCCTTACTCATGAATTTTTCCCCACTATCTTAAGACAGAAAATGGTGTGTACAGTCAAGATGTTTTCAGATGTTCACAAAGAGAGACAACCAAAGCTCAGCCTGGCCAATACACTCAGACTCAAGATCTTGGACATCTGAAATAAATACAGAACTTAACTACGGGGCTCCAGAAGAACAGAATACTGTTCCCCAGTGTGAGTCCTTTAAACAAGGTCAAGAGAAGACTCATGGTTCTTTATGGGAAAAGTTTTTCTTAAACAGAAAATAATGAGTATATGTCACTGTATTCCAGCCAAAGAAGGATCCAAAAGAATTACAAATACTACTTTTCTGAAACCTCAAAGCAGATTAGGAAATACTATAAACTATCAAATAAGAAGTGACTTTTTCAGGTTGACCGCACCGCACCTTTAAGTCGGGTGGGAGGCATTTGTCTGGCTGGCCAAATGAACGAATGAAGGGAACAGTGCTTTATATAGCTGGGGGGGGCGGGGTGAGGGAGAAAGGGAAAACTGCTGCAAAAGGAAAGAAGAGGTCAGTGTGGTCGCTGACTGATACTATGGGAATGAAGAGTTTAAAAGGGGCAGCGCTGTGCCTGAAGCGGCCTTTTACACAGTTGCTGACGCTTCCTTGTGGCAGATGTCCAGTGCAGATACTCCATAGGGAAGGTATACAGTAACCGGATAAATGGCTTGGAAAAGGACGTAAAAAAAGAGGTGTTCATTAAAAGAACAAAGGGGGGGGGGGTTGGGGACTCCTATGATTGATATGGCAGGGAGCCAACCCCACTTTCTTGTAGCCTACCTTAACCCTCCTACGGGGGGGCGGGGGGGGGGGGAGGAAGAGAGTGGATGATAAGGTCCCAGCAATGGATTGGCTGGCGGGACCTGGATGAAAAAAAGAGTGGGAGCTGGCGGAAGCCCCCCCGGTAATTATGGAATAAACGTGGGGTTACCTGCACTATACACTTTTATCTGCCGGGCAGTCCCAGACATCTAATAATAAAGTTGCGGCCTGATTAAACCCATGTCAAAATGTCTCCTTGTCCTTCTTCCGGTATAGTGGGACAATGACAATTCAAGCCATTTCTCTATTCACTCTGATAGTTCAGCGCTGTCTCAGCTTAGTCTTTCTCATTTTTTTCCTCCTCACATAGGAATACTTTTTGAAGAGTAAAACCTTGTCATCAGGGTTTGAATTCCCAGCAAACATGAGTAATTAAGCTTCAGGATTTTGAATGTAGCTACTTCTGTTAACTGTATTGTTTGTTACAGCTTCAATAAATTGGACAACTTTGACTATTTTACCTTTTTTTTTTTTTAAAGAGTTATTTAGTAGATACTCAATTAAAATACATCCTGTAGGTGAAAGTGTATAAAACATTTCAGTGATAGAAATTAGTGATAGAAGGAAGTGTTGATAATTAGCCTCAAAGTACAAAAATAGGTTAAGAAAATAACAAAACCAACAATGTAAATGCACAGAATGCTACCTTGAATATTAAACAATGCACAATAACTTTTAACAATACTAGGCATTATTCAAGTAAAAACTCTCTGGACTAGTAAAGAATGTTATAGGTTAATGAGGAACATATAAAGAGTGCAAGATAATTATCATACCTAACACCTTACCATCTGTGTTTGGATGACTACGGAATATAAACACAGTTATCAACATAAAGACTGTGGAAAAAGATTACACATGTATTTTGTATTAGCATAGTTTCCGGTTAAATATTTAAAATGTTAGACTTTGCTCAATTACTATTGGATCTCAGTAACAACTACTATTTATCATTGAATTACACTTAAAGTTTACATTTTAAAGAGTAACAATCTGAGTACAATCAATTTTCCATTTTCTGAAAGCTTCTAAATCCCCTTCATTCACCCAATTACCACTGTACTTAAACCAATGAAATTTCATTTTTACAGGAACAATACGATTCTCAAACAAATTTTTGAAAAATATAAGATTAAAAACTTCTACACAAAGAATAAACTCCAAGAGAAAAGATGCAAATAAAATTACTATTGTAATCTTTTGTTTTTTATTTGCAAGTATAAAACTGAAGAGAAACAAAAGCATGGAACATAGCATCTGTCATATCAGAATATAAAAAGATGATCCTGGCACAAAATGAAAAAGCTCTAATTCATTTGCAAATCAAGCCTGCCAGTTCTATTTCAAGCTGGCGGTAACTGTCAAGAGTTAACAAGATAATCACTTTCAATCCTGCCTTCAATGGTACATTACGCTGTTATTCCATTCAATAAGGCCGTTCTTTGGGGCACTAGATGAATGGTTTTCATTTCTAACTCTCACAAAAAGTTGCAAAAAAGAAAAAAAAATCCACGGGGCTTAAGAAAGAAATCCCTTTATGGGCATTTATCTACCGGCACTTGCTTTTAGGCAAAATTAGATATTTGGATACATTGGTGTCCATTCACTTCCTCTATTCCTTCAGGCCCTTGGTCTATTGTTTTAAAAATCATTAGGCACATGAGAAAATCTCAGACCATTTTTTCTAAACTAGCAATGCACAGTAAACAATAAGAAAATCTGTAATAGTGTTTGTAAGTACTATGGTACAACATTAAAAAATACATCCTCAATGAAGTAACAATATTTGAGGGTACTGGCCTTTCCTTTGTTCTAAATCATATGAAATATAGCAGAAACCTGTGAAATATATATATTTTAGATATATAGTAGCAATTGTTACTAAAATGATTTATTCTAATAAAAATAAAAGAGAATGCTAAATATACATTATCTATTAACCAGGGATATTAACATAGAGGTCTACATTAATTACCTTTAAAAAATGCAGTTTTGCTTTCCTTTCAAATGGCAAACATATAATAAATGTTTAAATAAACAGCAAACTTTTTTTGCATATAAAACTTTCCCACTAATTACCATGAAATAAAATTATTTTGCAATACTTGTGCCTACAAATATAAATATAGGAAAACATTGTTTGAATCTTAAGATTATTTTATTTACAACATAAGAAAATCTTAATAAAATACTTTAGTAAAAACAATCTTTTAAAATACCTTATTTATTGAATGGTGGAGAGCAAAATTATGTTTTATTTTGTTTATCCTCATAGATCCCAATTTGAAGAACAAAGCCAACATGTCTACATTTAATCTCTTAGCTGAGTTAAGCTTCTCCAGCCTCAAGTCTGTTACCCATATTCAGTGCCAAGAAGTAAATTTTCAATAGCCATCTGTGTATATATTTTACTTTATTATTCAATTATTTTTAGTAATAGCAATAATATCTTTTTTTTCCTGAATTAAGGGAACCATTTCGCTGTACACGTCTTACAAGATTTGCATACTTTCCATGAGACTTTTTGTTCCTCTTTATAACCCCCTACCACCACTCAAACTAGGCTTTCCAAGATTCCCAATATAAATACTTCTTTACAGCAGAAGTTTCTTCTCCAAGGAATCAGAAAGCCGTAAGTTTCCAGAGCGCACACAGACTCATTCGTATTAGAAGCCTCTTCAGAGACTCTGAATACAGAGATGCTCCTGTGGTTTAAGAATATTTAAGATGAAATGGAAAATGCAATTCAGTTATGTGTATATGTTTATATTACACCAGGACTTAATCCCTTTGTGTTGAAAATTTTGTTTTTTTTTCCAGTCGTACTACGGTTTCTGCAGGACACACCAAAACCTCTAGAATCAAGTTAATATGTGGTCCTTCACTTTCGCACAGGAATTGTTCTTTTCCCTCCAAGTGTATATTAATTTGAGATGGAATCAGCGTTTACATAAAACATGTAAGAGTCTTAGAAGACTTGCTCAGAACATGGAGGTGAAAGACAGACACTGGGATGGATTTTAAGCAGTGGACCACAACTTTATTAACTTAAAACTGGGCATGGGCAGTATACACCTATGCCATCTCACTTCTCAGGCATTTAAATGGGTCCAGTGTGGGGTTACAGGGATCTCACCATATAACCAATAACTTGCAATAGACCTCTCAGCCCTAGAACTCAGCTTGCTTCTGAGTCCTCTCACCCAGCCCTCAGGAGAGGAGGTAGAGGGTATCAGGGACAGCCTCTACAGGAGATTTTAAGTTTCCCCTTCTCCTTACAGGCATAAACTCCACCAGTGAAAATCCTGGGTCTCATTTACCTCTGGGAGCTGGCCCTTTTAGTCTTTATCTACACTAGACACCAGCTCCAAGCTTCAACAAACTAAACATTGCTATATTCATCTCTAAATATCAGTCTTGCAAATCTTATTCTTCTTTACCCAACTATGCCTCCACAATGTTAAGAGGAAAACACCCACTACACCAATTTGACCCAATGAGAAAAAAAATCCTTCCTGATCCTCCCAAAAAGGCAATCAGACAGACCCACAGTATCCTGGAAACAGCTCTGTATCTACAAATACAGGGAAAGAGGGTCCAGCTGCTGAAGAGGCATGGGGCTCCTGAAAAGTATAAGTTATTGCAGAAGGAGGGACAAAGGGGTCAATCAGCTCCCACTTGCCCCTTATGCCAAGCCAAGGGGATGTGAAGAACCCAAGGAGTTGGAGGGGCCCAGCTCTGGCATTTTCAGGCATTAGCTCTCCTCCATTTCCCCCATTTTGGGAGGGGTGCTTCCCCTTTTCTGGTCTGAACAACATCCCTACACTCTGCTGAGACACTACGGTGAGGGTGTGGAGCCATTTCTAATCAAATATGCTCCCAACACCCATTGAACCAGAAGTGTGGGGTGGAGATTAACCAATTATTTAGTAACTTCTGCCGTTCAGCAACTTTTATTAATAAAATATTATTTTCATAAAAAAGTAAAAACAATTCTGTATTGTATACTTTCAAAAATAAAGAGTTTTATGTAAGTACATGAGTAAATTCATACTAAGGTAGGTGCTTGTCACTAAATTTTAATCATGATCAACATTTTGTTAAATCACCACAGCCAACATGAAACCTGAGGATAAGCTGAGAGTTTTATGCTATGCAAAGTATATGTCAGAAATATAAACAAAAGAATGTTATTTTTGTTAGTATTTAAGATCTATGTGACTTAGAAGCCTGGGTAAAGTCCAGCTATGCCTTACAAGGTGTTAGTTCACTGAAGTTCTGTTGTTTAGTGAATTACGATTGAAACTTGGCTTTGATCCAGTTTTGTATGTTAGAAGTCCTTTTGCTATCTCATGCAACAATATTCCAGAGGTATAAAGTCCAATTTATAAAAGCTTTTCCTGTATGTGTGTTTCCTGTTTGTTTCCCTGCAGTCTGATTTCTCTGAGCTCCTTCAGTCTGGGCTCAAAATATCCCCCTCAGGAAAGCATGATTTATTTCATGTCAACAAACTCAGATCTTGTCCTGTCTCTCTTAAATTTATTTAACTGTGTGATGAGCACATGCAGCTTCTCATTTCTGTATGATGTAAAGTCTTCTCTTGTCCTTGCAAAAGCAACTCTAGTAACTTCAGAATACTTAGTTACCATTTCCCAAAAAATTCTTTGCTTAATTTTTTTCAATTGCTGTGAAGTTGTACAGTACCTACACTAAAGGTCATCCAAAACTGCCATTTGTATTTCGCAATTAACTAGTTTGTTTCTTTTACATCTGCTAGAGAATTCCGCAGAGTCAGACAACTACTTTCAAACTCTCCTGAATTCTTAACTTTTTGAAAATGCTCTTCTGATATGTCTGATCATACACAGAACTATGGGGGAATAAAAACAGATCCTCCTCGTGAAAATGTTTAGAGAGAACGATGGTATAGCCACTCTCAAATGAGTAATGGAAACAAAGCTAAACTGGCATACTGACAACAACAAACTTTTTGGATTTAACAGCATTTTGGGAATGTAATAAAAAAATCTTTAAGAATGTCTCTCAGTGATTCCAGGATCTTAATAAAATGTTAAAATACTATAAATGGAAAGTCATTGAACCATACAAGACCATCTCAAAATCACTTCCTTTAATATTATTTGTACTTTATCCTAACTTACTTTCTAGCTATTGTGCAGTTAGCATATTTCCTCCAGCATTTTTCTGGTCGACATAAATGTCAAAAAAAAAATCACCATTTTATTTTTAAGGAAAGTTCTTTAAAAAGGTTATTTTACTGAAGTCCAAAATAAATTCTGAAAGCATGTTCTATATAGACCTGGTGTTACTTTAAAGTCTTAATGTCAGCAGGGTAGGAATCAGACCATCTATAAATGGACTTTGAAAGGCATAATGTGTTGACAGGAAAGACAAAACATTTTGATAGGTTCTGCTAACGCACCTATTTCTTGAACATGTTTATATTTTCAAATAGCAAAACTTGATAAAGTGACAGCCACTGTTCAGATGGCTTTATTCTTAGTAATATTTTTGCATTAGCTGGGGTTAAAAGGAAGCATCCTTCACCCTTGTACAGGGTGGTGAGCAGGGCTATGTGACCCAGTGACTTATTGGTGCCAACTGTCAGAGGTCACAGAGTGCATAGGGCTACAGGAATCCCCTGGGTCTGGTCCCTACATAATAGTTCATAAACAAGTGTCATGTAAACTACTGAAAGCTTGTTTCACATTATCATAAAAATTGCAAAATGTATGAATGGATAATATACTGAAAAATATACTCTTAAGGTCTGAGTTGGGACTGGTCATCAGAAGGTGATAAGTTTCAGGCAAGAGACGCTTATCTACCTCTCTGGTTATATGTAAATTGACTATTGCATTTTTCACAATGAATGCCTATTTACTATCTGAGCAAAACAGTAATCAAGTGAGCAAAAGGCTAACCAAGAAATTGCAAAGTCTCCAGAAGAGATTCTACACAAGAAAAAACAAGCAGCAGGGGGTAACCACAAGTGAAAAAACTGGATTGCTGAAACTATATTTGGGGGTGACAAGTTACGCCCAGGTATTCTTAATGTAGAAACCAATCTAGCAGCTGGATCATCTTTTGATTAGAGGATCACAGCCGGTCCGAAGCTGGGAGAAAACTGTGGGTGAGCTAATCTTTATAATACATGAAACCATCTTGTTAGTTCAATGTAGCATGTAGAAAGCGTGTTATGATTTTATTTTATAGGTAACCATTTGTTTCCATTAATTTTACTTGACTTCTTGAAACTCTATACTTTGTTTAACAAACTTTTACTTGTTGTCACTAGAAGCATATCTAAGTACTGTGTATTAAGCACAGCAATGATCCTGAGGTGAAACTTAAGTTGAGGTGCACTATTCCCTCAGGAATAGCAGATCTGTAAAATACCATGAGTGTCCAGTGGAACAGGAGCTGGGCACTCTAAGAGGACACCTTGACGCTGAGGAGTTGGTGTATGCAAACAGAGGAATCGCGGAGCCTGTGTAAGCTGAGAGGGGAGTGTCTGTGTTGCCCATGGCTGGGAGTCAAGGAGCTGACCCCTGGCAGGCACAGACAAGGCTTCCTCACAGTAAGGGCAAATGGTAGTGAGGTGCCTCATAACCTTGGTAAGCGTCACAGGTTGCAAGACCTGAAGTTTACAACAGCTAAAACCAGGACTTGATGATTAAAAGCCTTGATGGGGGGAGGAGGAGGATTCCTTGGCTATAAAATGAAGGCCAGATAGACAACATTTCATCAAAATATGATGGACTGAAAACACTAGTTGAAAACCTCAAAAATAAGATATCTGACCAAGATGTCATTTCTACAGATAAGGTGACTGAGAATAGAGTCTTAAAAATAAATTGGGCATGTTTTAAAACAAAAGGAGAGCCAAAATTGCAGCTACTTGGGGCTCCTGAGAAAACAGATGGAGGTTCTGACATCTGGGAGGAAGCAGGTGGGGGGCATGGATAACTAGGTCTTTGACTCCAAATTGTGCCAACTACCTCAATTTCCCTCTTCAGTGCTCATCCTCAAAAACAAGTCTGCATTAGTATCTAAGGCCCCCAAAAATTATAATTACTTGTACAGATAATGTGACTAAAAAGACTTTGAAGGCACAGCTCAGATAAGAGTACCAAAGGGTCTTAAATTGTGATATATCTTGATAATAAGCCTTCATTTTTTTTTACATATAAAGAACTATGCAGGTATCAAAAAATCTGCCATATTCTAAAAGTAGCCACTGTGGATTTATATCTAACAAGGCTACATCTAGAATACAGAGGACAAACTTAAGTTCCTTAAATCATCTGATGAGGCTAAAATTTTTCTTGATTCCAAGAGTAATTAACTGTCTGGGGACTCAGTTAAATTAGAGACAACTGGGACACTAAACACTGATAGAGCTGTATGATGAATTGGGGTTTCTGTCTGTACCGCTTCTGAATAGTGGATGATGTTATGAAAATGTATCATGAAATTATTGTGTCACGAAAAACCTATATGTATGTAGATTCCCCACGCGTTAGCAGGGTTGTCTCATGTCTGCCAGGCCAAACACAATTGTGAGTGACCAGCAGTCAACAACAGTCTAAGTAAAATACCTTGAGACTATAAATTTGCTTTCCTGAGAGATGACATTTCCTGCTCTTATTTGAAGCAGAGGCAGGCTGTTGGAAGTAATAAAAAATTACCAAAAGGCAAAACAAAAGAAGTAGGTGACCCCAGCAGGAGTCTCTAAAGGGAGTTATAAGGGGGACTGGAGGAGATCTATTTTGCACTAGTTTAACATGAGGAAGGCTGCTGCAGGGACAGGGTAGGCAAGCCCAAGAAACCATTTTTTTTATATCTAAGTTGTTTTTAAAATCTTCTATTGACTAAACACAACCAGTGACACCATGCCCCCTTTTAGTCACTACACTTTTCCCAGCAAATCACCTTCCCTTTCTTGCTCCAGTCCACTCTCTCTACCAAATTATATTACTCTTGTTCAATTAACTCCCCAAAACACTTTGTTTAATCAATATGCTTTTCACCTTTAACTCGGGACTAATCTACACTAGAAGCACTACAGCGGCACAGCTACACTGATGCAGCTGCGCCCCTATAGCGCATCTGGTGAAGACCCACTATGCTGACGGGAGAGAGCTCTCCCGTCAGCATCATAAAACCATCTCCACAAGAGGCGGTAGCTATGTCAGCGGAAGCAGCTCTCCCACCGACATACCACTGTCCACACTGGCACATAGGACACCCCTGAGTGACATAAGTTATACCAACATAACCTGTAGTGTAGACAAGTCCTAAGTACAAAAGGATGTACTATTTTTTATTTGATTTAGCATTTATCATTTCCAGAGCTTCATGTACAAGGTCTCTGGTGGACAACAGAGGAGAGAGTTGGCAGGGAGGCAATTCACAAGATAGAGGAGGCTGCCCAAAAACGACTGTCTGAAGCCTTAAAAAAAAATTCTTGTTAAGCACTTTTACTGTTGGACTTTGGCATTCCTTCAATGTAATGAAAACAATTAGCATCTCACACTACTGATTTACCAAGTGGATGAAAATAAAGAGAAGCAGCAAAAAACTCATAGAACACTATTTCTATCTACAGCCAAGCTCTTCCAAAGATTATTTTTCTGTGATGATGCCAAGAGATTCCTGAAGAAAACAGGGTACCATAAAAATAGCAGTCTCTGAGGAAACCTGGATCTTAACCAATTTGGACTTTATAGATTAAAACCAACACTTTATACTGCATCTGGAAATGGACTGGAAGCCAGCACAGAGGTAATGTAGTATACACCTCTACCCCAATATAACGCTGTCCTCGGGAGCCAAAAAAAAATCTTACCATGTTATAGGTGAAACTGCGTTATATCGAACTTGCTTCGATCTGCCAGAGTGCGCAGCCCCCCCCGGCACTGCTTTACCGCGTGATATCCAAATTCATGTTATATCAGGTCGTATTATATCGGGGTAGAGGTGTACTTCTTATAGAACTTCAGCTGTATACTGAAGTTACCTTAGCCCATACCACTTCACTGTCTCCATTTAAGGCCTCACATACCTATTGAAAAGGGAGGGTGATGTAATAAAGGCAGATGATGAGCAAGCACAAAGTACAACCTTCTAGATTCTCTCAGATGGGAGAGTATGATGCCACCAAAGTGCAATTCCACCTGCCCCTGCCAGAGTCTGCTCCTGGATCAATACCTTCTTTTGGTCAATAGTATCAGAAGACAATCCATAGATCTACAAGAACAAACATGGACATTCCATCAATTTACTGTCCAACAAGCATTTAAGAAGATTGGGTCTCTAGTCCTTCCTCAGAGTCCTTGCACTGTATGCCCGATTCTTTCCTTCCTTCCTTCTGTCTTTCCATCCTGACTTTGCCTCTTTTGGTGTTAGGGTTGAATTTGGTAACTCCACTAGCAAAGAGTCTCTTTCTGCTAAGTGGATATTTACCACAGGCTACCGATAAAATAAATGGCATGGGGACATTTTTCTATGTTCTTCTTTCACTGTAGGGAAATAAAATGGTTTATCAGCGTGGTGGGCAATTCATTAGCTGGGAGTAACCTTAAAAAAAAAAAAAAAAGGAGTTTATACCTTTGATAGCCAAGTCTTAGCCTTCACAAATTTTCAGAGAGGAGCCTACAGAGAATATTGAATTTTATGAAGTACCAGACATAATCCAGAAGGCACAAGCCACACAGAAAACATAGTATATCATAATTTCTGGAGAATTTCCACTTTCAGATGCTGGGGGACCGCTCACTTTTATGGAAGGGCCACTATTACTCTTAGGAATATGTGGTATTTTTCCTAGTTTGTTCAGATTTTTTCACTTTTATTTTATTTTTCCCCTTTTTAATTAACATTTAACCAACAAACAAAACATATTACGGCATTAAAGTTCTGAAATGAAGCAACAAAAACAAGGATCTTAATCCAAAAATAGAGTGTCCAAACTTTACCCAATTGTGCCTAGTTGTTGTAGAAATCATTAGCATCATGCTCTATCCTGAAAGCTCCTTGCAATATTTGATAAACATAAAAGATCTCAAGTGAACATTCTCATACACTAAATTCCATTACAAAAGGACCGATATAAGTGCAAAAAATAATTGGATTTACCACCCACAAAATGCTGATCACTTCTGTAATCTCATGTGCTATCAAAGACTCTTAAACCAGAGGCTCTTGACCTTTCCAGACTACTGTACCCCTTTCAGGAGTCTAATTTGTCTTGCATACCCCCAAGTTTCACCTCACTTAAAAACTACTTGCTTACAAAATCAGACAAAAATACAAAGGTGAAACAGCATACTATTACTGAAAAATTGCTTACTTTCTCATTTTTACCATGCAATTATAAAATAAATCAACTGGCATATAAATATTGTCCTTACATTTCAGTGTATAGTATATAGAGCAGTATAAACAAGTCATCATTTACGTGAAATTTTAGTTTGTATTGACTTTGCTAGTGCTTTTTGTAAAACTAGGCTAATATCTAGATGAGTTGATATACCCCTTGGAAGACCTCTTTGTACCCCCAGGTACCCGCATACCCCTGGTTGAGAACCACTGTCTTAAGCCAATTAAAAAAATATTAGTGAATTAATCTTCACAATGCCCCTGTGAGGCAGGTAAGTATTATTCTTATTTTACAGATAGATAACTGATGCATAAAGCGGTCAAGTCACTTGTCTAAGATTACATGAACTGTGTGTTCAGACCAGGAATAAAATCCAGATCCCCCAAGTTTCATCTCCTACTCAGAGTTTAGACACTTAGGGCATGTCTACACTGCAGTTAAAAATCTGCAGCTGGCCTATGCCAGCTGACTCAGGCTCGCAGGGCTCTGGGTAAGGGGCTATTTCATTGCAGTGCAGAGACGTTCGGGCTCAGGCGGAAGCCGGACTCTAGGACCCTGTGAGGTGGGAGGATCCCAGAGCTTGGGCTGCAGCCTGAGCTCAAGCCTCTACACCCCAATTAAACAGCTGCGCAACCTGAGCTCCACAAGCCCAAGTCAGCTTCCATGGGCCAGCCACGGGTGTCTAATTGCAGTATAGACTTACCCTAAGGCCTAGTAGGAATATCTGTGATAGATTTTAAAAAGTCACAAAGATCACTCCTTCCTTCCAGTGCAGTAGTATGTTTTCTAATTGAAAATGTAGAAAAAAGTAAATATGACCTCTCAGCAATGAGCATATGATTGGTGGTCTCAGTGATTAATTTGCACCAGCGCTTGCCAGGTCTGAGCCCCAGCACCTCTAGGTTTGGCAGTTCATGGTCCCAGCACCTCTGGGCTTGCCGCATCAGTTATGAAAGTAAAAAAAATTGCTTGAGCCCCAGCACCTCGTTCATTACAAATTAAGCATGACATGGCCTATATATTTTCAATCTATGCTAGCTTTTAAATGAAACTGTTTAAACTGAAGTCTTCCACAAATGTCACTACAACATAAAAATTCAGAGTACACAATAAATAAATAGGCCAGCCTACTTCCTTTAGAAATAGCGTGTTGATACTGCTGAGCTTATGGGATTTTGGCTCATTTCCTAGATTTCCAGGTTTGGCTGAAAATCATAATCATGATACACCAAGTTGAAATGAAGTGCCAAACTTTTGTCCCAAGAGGACAAAAATTCATTTAGAGTATTTCCAAGCAACTGAAGACATTCTTATATCAATGGTCGGTATTGAATGGCCTCTTAGACAGACAAAACTGCAATGAGGTACCAGAATAAATCACCTAATTTCACTGTCTGGTCAAGCAAAACATAAGAGCCATGAGACTTGCACAATATTTTTCAAGTTTTAAATTATTAGAAAAGTCAGAATCCAAAAGTTCAAACAAAATAACCAAGTGACATAAAAAGCTTAGAGTACCTTTCCCAGACCTGAAGAAGAGCTCAGTGTGGCTCAAAAGCTTGTCTCTTTCACCAACAGAAGTTGGTCTGATAAAAGATATTGCCTCACCCACCTTGTGTCTCAAATAAAAAACAAGGCAATTAAAAATAATTCAGTGGTATTCAAATATTGAAAGAATGAGACACGTGATAGTGTTCAAATTAAGATCCTATCAAGGCTTAACATTTTTTCACAGGATAACAACAAACACTTCCTAAACAAAATTTGGGAAATTGGTGAGGAATAATAAATGCAAGTATTACTCACCTTCTCCCTTGTTGCCTATTTCTTCACATTCCCTCTTCCTTTGTTCTCCCACCCATGCCCATGTCCACAGGCCCTTGCCCTATACACATTTTTCCCCACCTACATGACCAAGATTCTTCTGCCTCCCCACTTAGACAGTGCGGCGCGGTTTTCTGTTTAGCACTGCATAAATGTTATCCATTCCAGGGCCAGAGGGAGCGATTCAGTACCAGACACAGAAGAGTAGGCAACACTTTGCAGGGAGGGGATGGAGAGCACTTGCAGCCCAACAGCACTGCCAGTTCAAGAGTGCAACCAAAGCAAGTAACTTCACCAACTGATTGCCCTTCAAGAACAGAGAAAGGCTGAAGGCCTCTATTCAGCACAATGGACTTCCTCCTTGAGCAGCTATAAAGCTGGGGAAGAGGAAAGATCTCAAGACCCTTCTCCGGGCCTTCAGGCAGCTGGCTGGATATAAACTCTTCCTGCACAAAGTTAGCACTCAGCTAGATAATCCTGCAGATAAACAGTTGCAACAGATAAACTAAAGAAACTAGGTTAAGATAGAAACTTAGTATAAAAGTTTCAGCACAGGAAAAATATTTCAGTGCAACGTTATAATTCTTGGCTGAGCACTAAGTATCTTTACCCCACACCACCACCAATGCCTAGTGCAAACAGCCACACTCAACAGCCACACAAGATGGAAGCCCTTTCAGACTATGCGGGAAAGAATGAAAGTGATGCAGGATCATGCCAAACCAGAATCTTCATAAAGATTTGGGATTTGCCCCGCCCATATAGAGGTCTCCTATCACCACCAACACTATCCTGACTACGAGGGCTGAAATTAATGCTGTTTCTCTAGAGCATTAATACCATGTCAGGATGTCAGCAGCTGTTGCTTTTGAATGACACAAAACTCTCCCAGTATTAAAAAATATTTTGAAAATGGTAAAATATCCCAGTAACAGGAAGATTTTTTGAATTGGCCTGAAAGTCATAACCAAATGAATTCATCATCTCTTGAATGTGGAATTGATCTGAATTAAATTGTTTTGCTCTTTTTAGTCCCATTTGACTTTGAGCTAAACATCAATTAGTGCACAAATAGAATCTTTTAAGATCTATTAACTCCAACACTGATTTCTTCAACCAAAGATCTAAAACAATTTAGCTGGCCTTCACTTAATAAAGCTTTTCCACAACAACAAAAAGTCTCACATAAAAGCTCAACTTCACTTTCTGATGGTCACTTAAACCCTTAATTCTAACGAAAACTCTCCCACTCTTAGTTTTTTAAACCCTAAATTAGCAAACAAGACACCACATAATATATGCTATAAGCATAGGTCTTCTCTGAAAAGCTGGGACCTTCAATTGCTTCAGCTGCAATACAAACCATTGAGTCATGGCCAATACAAGCTAATTTGAATAATCAATATGACAACCTTATTTTTCTAATGCAAACAGGATTGATACAGTAAGGTGTCTCAATGCCACATCACAGTCATGGCCTCTTTTAACCCCTAATTAGATTTAGGCGATTATCCCTGCTCTTCCTTACAAGTGTACAGCTCGGATAAGGGATGACAAAAGCTATCTGCCACTTATTCAGCCTTTGCAGACTGCAGGTTATCCAGGGAGATAGAGGGTAAGATCAGCAAACAATTGTTATTCATATCATCTACAGTTTTAAGATAGTCACAGTTTTCCATAAGTGCTAAGTGAAAATAGCCCAGAGCATTAGGTAAATGCAAAATGCTTAAGAACATCAGGCTTACACAGATGGAAATTCAAGGTGATGTTAGGGAATTATGTCTAATTCAAATTGGTTATCACAAAGAAGTATCAGGAAATGATCTTCTCTGTCAGATCGAGAACGCCAAGTTTTTAATAGACTTCATTGTTTCTTTGCAATTTAACACTGAATAGTTTATATCAATATCTCTAAAAAAAAAATCAAACTTATGAACAGTCCCAATAGAATTACACAGCTAACCCTAGAAGACAAAAAACATCTATTGCAGAAATGTAAATCACATTTCATTTACAAGAATTCAAGCTTCAATGCAAAGATTTAAATTATAATGTAGTTTTACATTTAATTGTATCCAATATTTAAGCTAATAAGATATAAAAGCACATTTATATTGTGCTACATAAACACAGCATCAGTGTAAAGGCAGACCAGGAAAAGGAATATCATGATGTTGCTTATATAAAACGAATATTTTCCCTGGCAGGAATGTGATATACAAAAACTGCTATGCTAAAGTAGATCATATGTTCATAAGATTTCTATTCCAATTACTTTACACAGTGACTGCAAACAAAACCAAACACGTATTTTTCCCTCTATATAACCCATATATAAATGTACTCACCCTGTACATGAATGTGCTTAACATGCTTTTACAGTTAAAAAGGAGTGTTTTCCTACAGCATCCTTCCTATACTAATCTGCACAGACCCTGGATTAGGAAAGTCATTTATCTGAATCATAAGTAAAACATGAATGCTTAGGAGATTATTAGGGGCAAAATTTTCAGTAGTGCCCAAAAGTCACGTGGGTGCTTTTGAAAATCCCATCCAAAATTAGCATCTATATCTATCAAGATACCATTTTCTGAGTAAATAAAACCCTTAAATTGCAGTGCTTTCACTCTCAGGAAAAAGTTTACTCAAAACTACTACAATTCAAACAGTTCCTTTCTCATAATTTTTTTTTTAAACTATGACAAATGTTAAAACAGAATGGTCTAAAGCAGTGGTTCCCAAACTTGTTCCACCGCTGGCCGAGGGACGTACTGGCCGCCGCTTCCAGCAGCTCCCATTGGCCTGGAGCAGCGAACCGCGGCCGCTGGAAGCCGCAATCGGCCGCACCTGCGGACGCGGCAGATAAACAAACCGGCGCGGCCCGCCGGGGCTTTCCCTGCACAAGCGGCAGAACAAGTTTGGGAACCACTGATCTGAAGGTCCACTTGAGTCAGACCCTTATTTGTTCAAAATGAAAATATTTGCTATAATTTTTTAAAACTTTACAGTGAATATGTTCTCTCCTTTTTCCTGCTCCTTCCTGCACTCAACTACTGCTGTGCACAGCAGTGGCGGGTAAGAGGCAATATTCATACCATCTCCCTCTTCTCCCCAGCTGCTATGCTCACTCTCATCCTCCCTCTACTAGACAAACAGGAAGCAGCAATGCACTTTCTACTCCTTGCTATCCCGAGCAGAAGCAAGCCCACAGCTTGAAGTTAAACAAGCGTGAAAAAGTGGTTAGCCTCGTTTGTGTTGTGTTGCAAACAACATTAATTCTACAGTTATTCACTGGGGAAACTAAAGTCTTTTAATCATTTTTATTCACATCCCTAAATTTCAATAGCTGGCAATTTTAATAAGACTGTTTGTTTGTGCTATCCCAGGAGATGGCCACCTTGACACAGTATTGTTTACTGATCTGAGCATGTGTGCAGGAGCTATGAACACTGAGCTCTAATAATGCTCCTGAAATGATGTATGGCCTTAGGTAGGTCACAATGTTTGTCTCATGTCTCAAATCTGAAAAATGGGTGTAACACTTTTCTCCTGAGGTATAGTTTACATTTCACTGGTCTACAATTTTTGAGAAGTCGTCTGCTTCAGAGATAAAATG
>NW_020664439.1:28298560-28323932 GCF_002925995.2 Terrapene triunguis | reverse complement strand
GTGACCCAGAATTAGTAAAGTTTGACTACATTTATTTCAGAAGCATTTTGGCTGTAAAGCAGTGTTTTCAAAAGACAAAAATGTGAAGCGCCAAGTCCTATTGTTTTTTGTGCATTTCTCTGAAGGGGAAATGTTTTTCTCGTTAAAAAATTCAGGAGAGGCAGAGAATAATGATAGGTGCTCCTTTCATGCTTTTTGAACTCATAAAGAGCACCAACCACAGAAGCATTCTCCACCTGATAATGGGGAACAGCGCTGATAATGTGTACCTAGCGTAGAGATTGGAGGAAACAAGAAATGAACATCTACAGTCCAACCCTCTGGTTCTTTCCCACATGTCTCAGGATCAGCTCCCAGCGGGGAAAAAAAATCCCTAAACATAGTTAAATGTTCACTGATTGAAAGTTATAATGCTCACAAAATGAACCAACTGAGATAATCAAAATGAAAAACAGAGGTCAGGCTACAATGCAGTAGTTCCATGATCATCCTTTTAAGTTATCTGACAATTCTATCTGCAGCAATTACAGAGTGGTTGGTTGCAACTGTATAGTTAAGAATCACAGAATTATAGAATCAGAATATCAGGGTTGGAAGGGACCCCAGGAGGTCATCTAGTCCAACCCCCAAAGCAGGACCAATCCCCAACTAAATCATCCCAGCCAGGGCTTTATCAAGCCTGACCTTAAAAACCTCTAAGGAAGGAAATTCCACCACCTCCCTAGGTAACCCATTCCAGTGCTTCACCACTCTCCTAGTGAAAAAGGTTTTCCTAATATCCAACCTAAACCTCCCCCACTGCAACTTGAGACCATTATTCCTTGTTCTGTCATCTGTTACCACTGAGAACAGTCTAGATCCATCCTCTTTGGAACCCCCTTTCAGGTAGTTGAAAGCAGCTATCAAATCCCACCTCATTCTTCTCTCCTGCAGACTAAATAATCCCAGTTCCCTCAGCCTCTCCTCATAAGTCATGTGCTTCAGCCCCCTAATCATTTTTGTTGCCCCCCGCTGGACTCTCTCCAATTTTTCCACATCCTTCTTGTAGTGTGGGGCCCAAAACTGGACGCAGTACTCCAAATGAGGCCTCACCAATGCAGAATAGAGGGGAATGATCACGTCCCTCGATCTGCTGGCAATGCCCCTACTTATACAGCCCAAAATGCTGTTAGCCTTCTTGGCAACAAGGGCACACTGTTGACTCATATCCAGCTTCTCGTCCACTGTAACCCCTAGGTCCTTTTCTGCAGAACTGCTGCCTAGCCATTCGATCCCTAGTCTGTAGCAGTGCATGCGATTCTTCCATCCTAAGTGCAGGACTCTGCACTTGTCCTTGTTGAACCTCATCAGATTTCTTTTGGCCCAATCCTCTAATTTGTCTAGGTCCCTCTGTATCCTATCTCTACCCTCCAGCATATCTACCACTCCTCCCAGTTTAGTGTCATCTGAAAACTTGCTGAGGGTGCAGTCCACACCATCCTCCAGATCATTAATGAAGATATTGAACAAAACCGGCCCCAGGACCGACCTTGGGGCACTCCGCTTGATACCGGCTGCCAACTAGACATGGAGCCATTGATCACTACCCATTGAGCCCGATGATTTAGCCAGCTTTCTATCCATCTTATAGTCCATTCATCCAGCCCATACTTCTTTAACTTGCCGGCAAGAAATCTGTGGGAGACCGTGTCAAAAGCTTTGCTAAAGTCAAGGAATAACACGTCCACTGCTTTCCCCTCATCCACAGAGCCATCATAGAAGGCAATTAGGTTAGTCGGGCATGATTTGCCCTGGGTGAATCCATGCTGACTGTTCCTGATCACTTTCCTCTCCTCTAAGTGTTTCATAATTGATTCCTTGAGGACCTACTCCATGATTTTTCCAGGGACTGAGGTGAGGCTGACTGGCCTGTAGTTCCCCGGATCCTCCTCCTTCCCTTTTTTAAAGATGGGCACTACATTAGCCTTTTTCCAGTCATCCGGGACCTCCCCCGATTACCATGAGTTTTCCAAGATAATGGCCAATGGCTCTGCAATCACATCTGCCAACTCCTTTAGCACCCTCGGATGCAGTGCATCCAGCCCCATAGAGTTGTGCTCATCCAGCTTTTCTAAATAGTCCTGAACCACTTCTTTCTCCACAGAGGGCTGGTCACCTCCTCCCCAGGCTGTGCTGCCCAGTGCAGCAGTCTGGGAGCTGACCTTGTTCGTGAAGACAGAGGCAAAAAAAGCATTGAGTACATTCGCTTTTTCCACATCCCATGTCACTAAGTTGCCTCCCTCATTCAGTAAGAGGCCCACACTTTCCTTGACTTTCTTCTTGGTGCTAACATACCCGAAGAAACCCTTCTTGTTACTCTTAACATCTCTTGCTAGCTGCAAATCCAAGTGTGATTTGGTCTTCCTGATTTCACTCCTGCATGGCTGAGCAATATTTTTATACTCTTCCCTGGTCATGTGTCAAACCTTCCACTTCTTGTAAGCTTCTTTTCTGTGTTTAAGATCAGCAAGGATTTCACTGTTAAGCCAAGCTGGTCGCCTGCCATATTTACTATTCTTTCTACACTTCGGGATGGTTTGTTCCTGCAACCTCAATAAAGCTTCTTTAAAATACAGCCAGCTCTCCTGGACTCCTTTCCCCCTCATGTTATTCTCCCAGGGGATCCTGCCCATCAGTTCCCTGAGGAAGTCAAAGTCTGCTTTTCTGAAGTCCAGGGTCCGTATTCTGCTGCCCTCCTTTCTTCCTTGTTTCAGGATCTTGAACTTGCCCATCTCATGGTCACTGCCTCCCAGGTTCCCATCCACTTTTGCTTCCCCTACTAATTCTTCCCTGTTTGTGAGCAGCAGGTCAAGAAGAGCTCCGCCCCTAGTTGGTTCCTCCAGCACTTGCTCCAGGAAATTGTCCCCTATACAGGCTGTGTCAGAAGTTCAGTTCAACAGGAGCTTTAAAGTTTTATAAAAATCTCATTAACATTGCAAAAAACAAAAAAACGGAAAGCAATCTGTGTACTATTTGAATTTTTCATGATGGTTTGACAAAAATTGGATTGATATGGAAAGAATAAGAGTTCCGAAATGACCCCCGCTTTGAAGTTTTTCCACTGGATTGTCTCACCTTTTATTCTGACACCCTTGCAAAAAATCTAAAGCACTATGGAATCTTTGCTTTGCACCACATGTTTCTCGCTGCTGACTATACAATATCAGTTATACACAGGTGGTGCTCATGTGTGTCATAATTTATAACTTTTTCTTTATCACTGAAAAAATATGTGCCAACCAAACACTGTATTTATCAGTGATTATGTAACATAGCCGCTCAGGGCAAAAACTCAGAAAGATAAGTTCAAATCTCCCCTCTACCAACTTTCACAAATTCCCATGCACTTCACCACCCTTATTATTGAATCAAGGCCATGACCTCCAGCTCTGCAAGGCATGTATGACCTGCCAACTCATTTTACAAATAATTTAACAGAGAAGTTACACAAGGTCAGAGGAAGCAGAGACAGGAATAGAACCCAGGTCTCAAACATGGTAGCTACTCAGCCACATGACTTTCAGATTCAATATGCTTTTGTTATCCTGTCTTTATTAAATCACATTTCTTCCAGAGCCAGGGATAGAACCCAGAATTCCTGATCTCCACTATGCTATTGTCATCTAGCAAAAAATTACTCTCTCTCTAGGAAAGTGTGTGTCAAATACTTGTTTACTGGCTGAACAAAGTAAAGATTAGGAATTACTCTGGTATCTCAAGTTGTAGACATCTGATTTCAGTATGAAGGTCCCATTTGCACTTAGGCCAATAGTTCTCAAACTTTTGTACTGGTGACCCCCTTTCACATAGCAAGCCTCTGAGTGCGACTCCCCTTATAAAACACTTTTTTATATATTTAACACCATTATAAATGCTGGATGCAAAGTGGGGTTTGGGGTGGAGGGTGACAGCTCGCGACCCCCCATGTAATAACCTCGTGACCCTCTAAGGGGTCCAAACCCCCAGTTTGAGAACCCCTGACTTAGGCAAAGAACTGAACAGTGACCTCATCAATAGTAAGGCAGAATAACTTACCAAATCAATGACATTTGTGACAGTCAGATGCTACAATCTGTTGATACAAGAGCATCTGAAGTCACTGTTAAGGTTTTGTGCGGAGTGTTAGTTTGAGGAAGCTGGGGTACATATTGCTTTTTGGTATCTGTCGGATGTGGAAGTGAAAGTCTTACGGAGTGTATTATCCACAGTGCTATAGGCAATGTAAAAGCGGCAAGAAATATCTTCTCTTTTCAGGATTTGAGCTCGTGTGTCCTAATGCAACCTTAACTCTCACTAAAATGAACAAAGTTTTTCTGTTGTTTATATCAATATTATGCGAAATAGCTTTAAAGATATTTTTCAAATAAAACTGTACCTGTGATGTGTTAAAATTTTAACCAGAGGCTTCCTCAAAAATGTTCTCTATGTGATATTCCATAGGTAAAATACTTAGCCGCTAACCCACGCACCAAAATCTATCAATTCCATACTCTTTCCCAGCTGATAAGGGGTATCAGGTGTTGAGAATATGGGCCTTATGTTCTTCAGATCTTCAGACTGGGCCCCAGCTGCAGCGGCTTTGCTCTACCTATGTTACTCATCCTCATGTGCTGCTACATCTGCAGCTGGGGTGGTGGTAATAGGGGAGTCTATAGACTCTGAGGTGCATCTCACCAGGCATTGGGGGAGAGGGGCAGAGCACACAGAGGGAGCTCAGCTTGCCATGGTGTGGCGACTGCTTCAAATGCGTGAGAGAGAAACAACTGGGCTCAGTCAGAGAGAGAGAAGGAGAACAGCTTTAACAAACAAAGCCAGCCTTAATATTTTGGGTGCTACCATCAAGCAATTCCCTGCCCCAAATTAATCCTGTTCACTATTACGCAGAGAGAGAAAGCCAACGGATATTGGGGAGGGTTATTTATATGATTCTTTCAGATACACATCAAACTTAACTGACTCATTTTATAGTGCGTGTGTTTGAAACTTCAGCATCTTTAGTACCAGTGTCCCCTTGCAGAAGCAGAGCCATGCTGTACATTAATTCTATTGCTACCCATTGCTTTGCATTCATCTAAGTCTTTTTGTTTTCAAGGCTGTCTTCACAAAGAAAAAGGGTTAGAAACTGACTTACTAAAAACTCTTAAATGTGACACTCTCCCCTCAAATGCCATTTCTGTTAACAAGAAACTTACATGAGACCCACGAGTCCCTTCCAGCTTGGTGTATACCACCATTTTCTTTAAATTCACAGTCTGCTATTTCATAGCTCTTTACTCTACTTAAGGTTCACCCCCCTCCATTCTGTATGTAACGTTCAAAGCACACTGTCCACTTCTACAAATAATTGTAAAATACGGAGGTCGTTGGTTCAATACTCATTACTAGAGCTGAAAAGGTTTCTGGGAGTGAATGGTAGAGACATGCCTAACACGAAGTAAAGAATTCATACTGAAATTTCATTATTATGGATACACAACAGTCTCTTGCAATTCAGAAAACTTAAATTTTGTAATCAAGATATCTGTTATTTTAGCCAGAGATCAAATTTAGGTCAAATTAGGTGAAGTGAAAGGATTTTTGCTATAATAGAACAGACAATCAAAACTATGCAGGTAGGAAAATATTTAGTAAGTGAAATACATGTTCGATGAAAAGAGTATTGTTCTAAGCCAATTAGAGGGGGAAAATAATCCAAGAAAAAAATAAAGCTTTCATGATGCCTTGAAGTCAATTAAGTATTTTCATGAATACTGCATGCAGTCCTATTACTTTTTATCGTAAGGGCATTTTATTCAATTTCAAATATAAAATCTAATTTTGCAAGTTAGAATTTTGAAAAAAAAAAGGGTATACATCTTTTACATAAGCCAAATAAAACTGACTACCCCCTTGTTTTCATTTAAACAATACCACCTACACCTGTTGTATAGAATTTCCATCAACAGAAAATATACAACTGTAACTTTGTTGCCTCTGTGCAATAAACTTCTATCCTAATATTTTCAAATACGGCTTGATTACTTTGAAAAGTAAACATCAAGTGGATTTTTTTTTTTTTTTTATTAATTTTGGTATAAATTATACACATAGAAAAAGTATTTTAAGGTTTTGCCAAAATGCATACCAATTAAAAAAAAACAATTAAAAAGTCAATTTTTTTCATTAAATTTCCAGTTGTATACACTTAAACCATCGGTGAAAAAACTCAGTCTTTTTAAAAAGGTAACCACAAATGCCGTTTTAGCCTAAGGGTGAACAATAATCTCTTTTCAACTGTCTTTTACTTCAGTCAGTCTGTATTATTATTTTGCTGCTTTACTGTTTTCCAAATTCTTTGTTATTTCGCTCAGGACTTTAGATTGAAGGCTTACTACAGCTCTTCTGTTATAATGTAGCTTCTATAATATTTGTAATTAAGAAACAGACATCTTTAATGATCTAAAAAATGACACTGGATTATGCCTTGATAGTCACACATTTTAATTCTAGCCTCTTAATGTCAGGAGTCAGAATTTGTTGGCAGGAATTACACATCAAAGTGAAGGAAAAAACTAAGAACTTACACTGGCTAAATCAATGACAAGTGTAAAATATTCCTAAACGAGCATTTAATTTTGTATTATATATAAAATACTGTTAGATATGTACCCAGTAATGTCACATTAGTTAGGAAGGTCATAATTATATATTCACTTCTCACTTAAACTTGGCAAAAAAATCTCTGTCCAGAAGCGAAGTTTTTTCTTTCCACACCACGAGGAAAACTGTTTTATTTCCTCAGCTTATATCAGAATAAACACAACAACATATGTCTATCACTTCTAAATGTAGTAACAGTCACAAGGACACAAACACATCTTAATGGAGGGCTTTTAAATAAATGTTTTTGTAGGTTATAGGACTGTAACATGAGGAAACTCACAATAATAGAACGCTGTAGCCAGATTCTCATCCGAAAAGAAGTGGTATAGTTTTCTAGCAAAGTGGAGATATAAAAACGTTATTTTTGCTAGTGATGTTAACTGATCATGTAAGCTTATGCCTTCATCTAAGTTCAATCAGTAATGCTTCAATGTAGGCTGGAGCATGCAACTTGAGAAGAATACAAAATGCTCCCAGCACCTGCAAGGTTTTGTATGCCAGAGCATGCCACTTCACTTTCACTAAGCCATTGAATAGGTCTCAGTGTCCAAAATATTATATAAATCAAAGACCATGAAATTCATTTTCTAATTTCCTTAGAACACACTGATAGCAATTCTGGGAGTGCATTATTTTGCTGCTCTGAATGCCCCCAAACAAAAACAGAGCAAGTGGGACATTCAACACATTATCAAAAGTTAAAGGTTACTTCTGCAGATATGTAAGAATGGGGATGGGCAGAAGAATACAGAATTCCATATTAACCACATTCTACCGTGCTTTCTTTCAGCAACATGCTACACCCATGCTGAAGAGCAACTGAAACTGGAGTTGATGCTGAAAGGGAAAGTCACCAGAAGAGTCAGTGCTGGGATGCAAAAAGCCAGCAATCATGGAAATCTGGATTTCAAGATCTGGAAAAGAGATGGGGAGGGAAATGATGGGTTTGGAGAAAAGAGTATTTTAAAGTTAACATGCTGGAATTTGGAACATTCAACACGTTATACCAATGCTGATTTTTCATTTGCAGATCACATTTTAAACCCTTTACTAATTATTTTAAATAAGTCATGGACCAAGCATTGTTTCCTTCATTTGATCTTGGCATGCACCTATTCCACAAAGTTAACAGACCTGTTTTTGATGGTTTGCCCTTGGAGGTTGATTACTAGTTTCCAGGTGGCTTTGAAAGATAAGATTGCTCTTCTGACAGACCAGCATATGGATAGTTTGGTAGGACTGTATAATAATCTTTTGTCCTCTACTAAAGATACAATGGCAACAAATGCCTTCTTCTCTCCATCCTCACAGCTCACCCTGGTTTACTAATGTCCTGCCACAAATTAATCAAGAGAGGAGACAGCTACTACTGCATTGGTGACCGAAGGTTCATGCACAATCAGACTACGGCACAGATTTTTTTTAAGGTCACTTACCATAACTGTGCTGGAAACAAAAAGTTTTTTTCTCTTCCACACTTTACTTCCACAATAGCATTTGAAAAAATCTCAGACAGAGAAACTGTCCTGAGTGTCTTCACTCCACTTTCTATCAGTACAGGAGAAACAGATGCAGTGGATACATGTGGACGTGGGCCCAGGGCACCACTTTTTGACTGAGCCAAGGTAAGGTTGAAAGTAAGTCCACATCATGCTTTTACCACCTGGTACTTTAATCAGGTCATTCTATCTTCTGCAAAAACAAACAAAAATACTCTGTTTATTCCAGGGCAAAATCATCCTCTCTGGTGTGTTAACACCTGAAAAGGGTTGAAGGAATTCCTCCCCACACCCATGTTTAACACTCATCGTTGATTTACTAGTCCTCCACCAGTGTCGACTTGATTGCTATATTCAATATGGCTCTACTCAGCTAGCTACATGACTTTTTGTCACAGCACAACCCCTACTGCCACCACCATTTTAGTAAATGTTCTTGGTGTCACTGCCAGTCCAGATGGGGGAGCCTGTATGGGGAAGTACCACCCCACAACAGCAAACTGTAGGAACTTCTGTTGGGAATGGAAAAATGGAACATGTAAACATACATCTTGGAGATCCTGGGAACAAAGACATTCACTCTCCCTCACCTCTTGTCCAATGGATTTTAGGGACTTCATCCTGCAACTTCAGATTCTAAGAAAAGAACTTACCCTTTTAAAATCAAAAACCAGCAACAGTCAACCCATCATTTTAGGGAAAGTGAAGTTAATAGAGTAAATATCCCTGTCTCTCTGACCTTCCGGGACTGGGCTGTAACCTAAATTTTCAGAAGACTGTTAAATCTACTTGCTTATGCTGGAACAAAAACTGCTAAAAAGTTTTGTACTTAAGTTAATTGCATTTCTGTATGTTTGTGTGTCCAGGTTGGACTTCATCTGGGCTCTTATGAGTAGGAAATTCATCAGTATTCCTAAGAGGCAATGCTCTGCACCTGGGCTCCCATACATTTGGATTAACAGTGTAAAACTTGATGGATTTGTGGGGCTTGTTTCTTCCTTTGGTGAACGAAAGGAATTAAATTGTTTGTGAAACCTCCTTACTTCCTGAACTGGTTCTGGACTTTTATCTGGGTAGGAAGCATGAAATTACCTGAATTTGTACCAGTTAAATTGTGGGTAAGAGGTCTGTATCAGGATGGATCTGGTGCTTATATGTGGACTGAGCTTTCTGCCTCTTCTCTAAATCCTCTACAAAGAGCAAAACCTACCTTTGAAGAAAAGGGTAACCATCTAAACTTTGAAGGATTGATCCACTACCCATAGTTACAGCAGTCACTGGGATCTTCTATCTCAGTAGTCCTCAAACTTTTGTTCCGGTGACCCCTTTCACATAGCAAGCCTCTGAGTGCAACCCCCCGCCCTTATAAATTAAAATTAAAAACACTTTTTAATATATTTAACACCATTATAAATGCTGGAGGCAAAGCAGGGTTTGGGGTGGAGGCTGACAGCTCACAACCCCCCATATAATAACCTTGCGACCCCCTGTGGGGTCCAAACCCCCAGTTTGAGAACCCCCATTCTAGCTGATCTGAATGGGGCCATGGCTTTAGATCAGTTCTTGTTCCTGGGCTCCAGGGATCTACTAAGATTTTGCAGTTAAATAACTACTCCTTTCAATGCATAAATTGATTCTTGCAGTTGAATAGCCCAACAGCACTCCAAGGACCGTTTCCAGATACCCTTCCGTTTTCCCGTTGAGAATCCATTGACTGGCATAATTAATTTTGCTATTCCAGGGATAATTTATTTCTAGACTATCTGAATCTATGTGTGGGAAGAAAAAGAGCCCAAAATGAAACAGAGGGGTGGGTCTCTGCATCAACTGTGTTGAGAGAGACTGTGCAGCTTCAAACTAGGATGCTAGACTGCAAGACTCCATTCCTCTGGTAATTGCTGGCTGCGTCAGAGTTGTGCCCTGATTGTGAATGGATGCATGGAAGAGACAGGGTAAGGGCTGCATCTTCTCTCCTCCTCTTCCCACCTTGCCCAAGAGCAGAGGCCACCTTCATGAGAAAGGGGCTGCAAGAGGCTGGGCATGTGCCCAAAGCGGAAAGCTTCTGATCACAGGGAATGTCTGGGTACTCAGTGGGCAGCCTTCTTATCTTGCTGTCACTCCCTGATGGAAGACTCACTCTCTCCTGTCCTCATCATTGGTGTCTGAGTCACCCCTGCAATTGAGGCAGAAAGGTCTACCAATCCTGGGCCCCATCGGAAGGAATATCAACAAGACAAGGATCTTGAACCTTGCTGGTATCAGCCATGCTGAATGCCTGCAGAAAGCATCATGTGGTACTGAGCGCCCCTGGGTTGTTAGTGATAACTTCAAGCGTTCAGGTAGCTGCACAAAAAAAGAACAGCAAAGGCATTTCTAGGTCTACAAGGATTACTCCCTCTTCTAGTAACCTGCCTTCAAAGGCCCCCCTCCTCTAGCACCAGACACAAAAAATAGAAGTTCAGAGTAGACCTTCTGTATGAACGTACAATGTAAGCAAACGTTTGAGTGATCTAATTTTTCTGCAGGTTGGGAGGAATAAGTGTCTGGACGAGTATAGAAGATCAAGGATGCCCTTGCCAGAATTTACACCTTTGATTCTAAGTACTATAGGTATCTCAAACCTTATGTTTAAACCAATAAGCCATAATCTCCAGGAAATATATAGACTTGTCTTAAAATCCTGCAAAATTTTAGCATTAGATAAGTTTAACCTACAGATGCACATCTTTCTTTTTTGATGCTTGCATAAGTATGGGGAAAATCCTCCCAGTACCAAGAGGACTGTGTAAGGTTCCAAATGCAGCAACACCTGTAGTGTTACGAATTGGAAGCAAGAGAAAAGAAAAGACATGCATTAGACTCTGAATTCACAGACTATTATTAAGTAGTGGCCTACCGTAGCGCTCTCTGAACAGCTCAGGAGTTCATGGGGATGGAACAGGAACTTAGGCAGTGAATGCAAGACCATAACGGCCAGAACATCATGCACAGGGGAGGCTCAAGGGCAGCAGCCACTGTTACAGTCCATTAGCTGGAGCAAGTGAATGGCATGAAGTCACGTTGGGGTGATGATTCTATTTCTCCTTAAGTCTTCATAGGTATCACTACAGAATGCCTGTTTACAGTGCTTTGTGCAGAGGTCCAGGAGTTGGCCCTTAAGATGTAACAAGTTCTATTTAAAAATTGGAATTTAGAGCCGAGCTATTAAACACATTATGTGAGATTCAGGGCATATGAGAAAGATAGAGTGTGTGTGTGAGAGACTTTCCAAAGAATATCTACATAGCTGGTATAAACATGGTCAGAGTTCTGATCATTAATGATATTAAGCTCTGGTGCAGTAATATTAGAAACCCTGCACTGGTATGCTAGAAAGCTACAGTATATTTCTCATCAGTTATGGTGCAAAATGTAAGAAGATGGATTTATCTTTTATCTTTTCATAAGATGATCTGTAAACACAGCATCATTTCACAAAGTTATTACAGAATATTTTCCTACACAAATTCAATAAGCTGTATTAATAGATCCAGATTCTTTTTTAATCTAGGAAAAAGTTTGTATCTTCCCTTTTGTTCTGATTCAAATGTCTAGATTTTTTCAACCTTTAACAGTTTCTTGTATTCATTTAGAGTCTCAAATAGCAGTAGAAAATTCTAAGATTAGTGGATTATTATATTTTTCTTGTACAAAGAAAACGTTTCCCCCTCCCTTCTGTAATCAAAGGAATTAGATACTTTACAATGTCCACAGTAGGTAATATCAAGGTTCCAGAAAACACTTTTATCCACAGACCCTGGGTAGCCTATTTGTGAAATACATAGAGTTTAATATATTAATGTTGCATTCAATTTCATTTTATGACAGAAAGGTCAGTTTTAAAAAATAAATAAATGATTATTAGGGACTCTTCTGCTTTAGATCCATGACAGCAAAACACTGGCTACATGTTTAGGTGATTACTGTATCTCTGCAGTTCAGTATCTGCAGGGTGCCTGAATGCTACTCTAACTACTTAAAGCCAGTAAAGAGATTACAGCTCACACTAACTGGATTTTCACAGCTCCATATCATTCAGTTTGGATTCCTCATACACAGATTAAAAGGGTCCAGTCAAACAATAGTCAGCTGCTTTTAAAACCTAAGGTGCCTTGGTAAAAAAAATATGATGTTCTTTTGAGCAAAAAAGCCCCCTGTATTTAAGGAATTATTCAAATAAAAAACCCAAGATAATGCAAATTATATAGTTATAAAAAGGACAACTCTGGTGGCTGACAGTTATGAGGGCTGTATAGTTCTGAAAATTTTAAACAGCTTAAAATAATGTGTCCCTTTGAAGATACTGCCTTCAAATGGATTCCAAAATCTATTTCTGTAAACATGGATGAGAAATATCATTTCCTCAGCAAAGTATATGAATTTTGCAGGAAAGTGTTTTTAAAAATACCTAGAAACAAAATGATCAATAAGTCAAAGCACAGAACTAGAACACAGAACCTGCATCTTTGTATTGTCATTGTTACAAAGACAATCCTTTCCCCCCTTTGTTAAGGTCAATAAGAAGGGTGAGGGTTGATATGGATACATTTATGGAGAATTCTTTATCCAGGTTTATGATGTAATTTGTAATGTATAGGATACGTGTCCAGAGCACATAATTAGCTCCCATAAATGTATTTTGAAAATTTGAAGAACATTTTTAAAAATCAAGGTTTTTACATATCCAAAAACTTGTATCAAAATTCCACAGGCTGACCTCCTAATTTCACTTTTCAACGTTCACAAATTGGATAGTACTGGTTATAAATAGTGGTCAAATATGTGACATCAGCTTCACAATTTGGTGGCCTACTTTCACTTACTCTATTATCCATGCAACATTATCAAATGAAGAATGGAATATATCAAGTAGAACTCTATTGACTTTAAGTTGCTACACAAGGACTCAAAGAATGAATAAAAACAAAAGTGAGGGATCTTTCATCAACTGAACTACCAGCAGCTTTGTAACTGTGTCATCATGGTAGGGCAACACACATTTCAAAGCCTATTACTATGTGGTGACAGCACACATTTTCATGTCCTCTATTATAGCAGAGCAGTGACACACTATGAACACGATCCATCTGAACAATGAGCTAATAGCAATGAGCTCTAAATGCAAGTGCTCATATTCATTAGGAAAAAGCAATGTTATAGATTTCTTTCGGTCAGACCTCTCACTGGATTCTCTTTAAAGCCTGTCATTGGATTCTTTTTAAAGCAGGGGTGGGCAAACTTTTTGGCCTGAGGGCCACATCGGGGGATAGAAATTGTATGGTGGGCCATGAATGCTCACAAAATTGGGGTTGGGGTGTGGGAGGGGGTGAGGGCTCTGGTTGGGGGTGTGGGTCCTGGGGAGGAGGCTATGGACGTGGAATTTGGGGTGTAGGAGTGTGCTCTGGGCTGGGACCGAGGGGTTCAGAGGGTGGGAGGGGAATCAAGGCTGGGGCAGGGATGCGGGAAGAGGTACAGGTTCCGACTGAGGGTGTGGGCTCTGTGGTGGGGTGGTGATGAGGGGTTTGGGGTGCAGAAGGGCACTCTGGGCTGGGATCGAGGGGTTTGGCGAGTGGGAGGGGGATCAGGGTTGGGGGCAGGGGGTTGGGGCGTGGGGAGAGACTCAGGGGTGCAGGCTCCGAGTGGCACTTGCCTCAAGCAGCTCCCCGAAGCAGTGGCATGTCCCTTCTCCAGCTCCTACGTGGAGGCACGGCCAGGCAACTCTGCCCCGTCTGGCAGAGCAGGGGCATGCCAAGGCTTCTGGGAGCCGCATGGAGTGGCCCCCAACCCTGCGCCCTGGCTGGAGTGGGGCCGAGCCGCATGATGTGGTCCCCAACCCCATGCCCCAGCTGGAGCTCGAGGGCCAGCTTAAAACAGCTCATGGGCCAGATCCGGTCCATAGGCCGTTGTTTGCCCTCCCCTGCTTTAAAGCATGTAAAGATTCTGTTACTACATGGACACTGCCCATTGTCTCCACCTAGTGATATAGTTCAAAACCACAATGCACACATACAGCAAGCTTTCATTCTTCAACAGCTTGGATTGAGTTTAACAAGTTCCATATGAAATTCTAATTAGTATAAGGAGGAACAAAAATACTATGAGTATTATTGCTCTACTTTCTTATACGGTAACTCCACAAGCAGAACCAGTCTTCTGAAGACTGGACCAGATAGTGAATCAGCCCTGCCGTAGATGGTCCATTTTAATGTTACTCTATAGAGTATGCTCATTTGGTAATGTAGTTAACTTTTTAAAAAATCCTCTTAAATGAGTTGAAAATTGAGGACAATTACCTAGAGCAGCAACTATTAACCAAGAGAATCATATCCCATTTGAGAATCAGACTCCATTGTGTTCCATTAGTTTTTCAGTGCTCAAGTAATCAAACCAGTCTGACAATTCTGGAGAAAAGATTTCACATATTTCCATGGCACCTGAGATGACTTAAAGATAACTGACAAAGGTTCATTCAAAAATTTAGACTCCACTCTGTTTTAAAAAGTCCAAGATAGACAGACAAGACAAGACAAGACAAGACACCAGGGATGTGGTTTAACTAGGCCACACTTTTCTATATATATTATATAGTGTATGCAACCCTGTCAAGCCAAGTCACAGCATTCTTATTAACAATGTTCCAGGCATGAAGACCTCCAGGAAGTTGAGTCATTTTGCAGTCCTCAACAATGCGTGTCATGGTTTGTGGCTGCCCACATTGACATAGTGGACTGTCTCTAAAATGCCACCAAAATTCCGCTGCAGCACAAAATCCATGTCCTGTATGAAACTGGTTCAGAAGGCTCCATTAGCTTTGCAGTAAATCAAACCCAGGCTGACGCTGAGTGGGGTCCGAGACAAGATAATTATTTGTCACTTTCTCTGCAGACCATGAAGCTCACCATGAGCCCTCTACCGTAAATCCCTTACCCGGTAAACTTATCTGCAATGGATGACGTGAGGGCAGACACCATGTGGTGGATTACACAAATCTTAAATTAACGGTAGATGTGGCATATCATGCAATTTCATCATGAGCTTTCCTCTCCACAAACACTGGGCAGAGCAATATCATACCTTTCTTAGGTAACAAATCTGGAAACTACACAGCAATAACTCATCCAGTGCTGGTCATCCTTTCTACTGTAATCCATTCCACCCAGTGCAGGGCTGCCATCAGCCCCCAGCACTGTTAACCTGGTCCCTGCCTGGACTCCAATGACCTCCCTCATCTGAAGGATTGGGAGAGGGTTGTCTCCTCACTGTACAAGACATTGGGAGCCCCAACCACATTCCCTATCTTCTTCAGGAGATACATTCCCCCAATCTGCTTCCTGTTTATCAGGAAACTGGACCCCCAAATGAACAATCACCTGTAATAAGCACTTGTTAAGTTCAAACAAAAAAAATTACAACCTAACCTACTCACTGGGTTCATGGGCTTTTGAGAGGAAGGTGAGAAAAAACCACACTGCCCAGGCCAATTTCGCAGGGAGGGAAAAATTCCCTTCTAGCCTCAAAAGGTGACTAGCATGATGCCCCTTTGGAGAATGCTGCCCAAGGCTGGTGGAAGAGATTATAAGACTCCCATTAATTGCATGGGAGCCAATAGGCTTTGTTACATCTTTACATTCCACCAATCAATCCAGAGCCTACCTCAATACCAGGACATAGCTGAATACCCACAGGAGAGGAAGAGGGTGTACTCCTCAGAAGAGGTCATGAGTTTTCTTTTCACTGCTAGCCCAGAAAAAGTTCACCACCACTACACATCTAAGGTTGAAGTGGAGAGAAGGGAATTTTCAATACAAAAATCCAGGGGGTTGCCTCAACAAGAAAGAATAAATGAGTGAGTCCTTGAGGTCACCAGACCCTCAAGATGAAGTGAATGATTATGTCACTTCTCAAGTATATGACAGGCAGTTTGCTGAGGCAGCAGGAAGTTGGTGAATATAGAACACAAATCCAGGTTTTAATAACTAAAATGTTACGCATAAGAGCAGAGGTGGCAATTCTGGGGGTAGGGATAGCTCAGTGGTTTGAGCATTGGCCTGCTAAACCCAGGGTTGTGAGTTCAATCCTTGAGGGGGCCACTTAGGGATCTGGGGCAAAAATCAGTACTTGGTCCTGCTAGTGAAGGCAGGGGGCTGGACTCGATGACCTTTCAGGATCCCTTCCAGCTCTATGAGATAGGTACATCTCCATATACACCTCTACCCCGATATAACGCTGTCCTTGGGAGCCAAAAAATCTTACCACGTTATAGGTGAAACCGCGTTATATCAAACTTGCTTTGATCCACTGGAGTGTGCAGCCCCTCCCCCAGATCGCTGCTTTACCACGTTATATCCGAATTCATGTTATATCGGGTCGCGTTATATCGGGGTAGAGGTGTATTTAAATAATGACAAAATATTGTGAGAATTGTGAGATAAATATTACTCCACTCTGTTGTACACATGCCTTCATTGAATAACGGTGTATTCTTACTATTTTAACACATAGTGATACAGGATGCACTAAAGTAGAAAATAATAATTGTCCAAGCTTTTAAAGGCTTTATTATAACACGGACAGACCCCGGTCATCAGAAGCCGGGATCAAACCTGGAACTTCTGGAGCTTAATGCATGAGCCTCTACTGCATGAGCTAAAAAACATGTTTTTTAGCCAAAGCTGTATCAGGCTCATCAATCTCTAGCAGCTCTAGCTGTCACTAGAGGGGGACAGAGTGCCAAGTAGGCATGGGTTACACTTACATTCAATTTGATGGCATTTCTGTGACTGTCTCTATGTAACGTAACAACTTTTGAATGCTGCATCCAATCAATTCCAAACCAGGGAATGTTCTAGGCATCAATGGCCAGAACCCTATTGATTTTGGGGGAAAATCCAAATGGTGAATATGGGGAACACATGAAACCCATGACAGCTCTTTAGTGCCGTCACCGCCTCAAGAACCTCTGCAATTGTCTATAGATCAAACTGGTTTATGGCATCAATTATCTCATCTTTGCCTAACTTTCCAACAGAGTTTAACATGTTGACACCCATAATGTCTTATCTCCCAAACAGCAAGCTGTACAGGATTTGGGGGGCATGCAATAAATTTGGGCATGAACACAGCCCCTTGTATGGGGCAGAATGGGGGACCTTGATGTAGGGAAAGAAGGAATGGAGCCCACCAAACCCCTGCTACTGGGGGGCAATGAGAGATCACAGAGAGCCCCTCCCACTGAGGGAAATGGGGGACCCTACTATGGGTGGAGTGAAGAATGGAGGGCACAACAGAATCTCTGCCATGGGGGACCCTGGCATGAGCAGGTTGGGGAAATGAGGGGCACACAGTATCCCTGGCATGTAGGAAGTTGGGAATGGGTCACAAAACTCCTGGCAAGGGGGAAACTGGAGTACCCTGGTATGGGAAGACAAGGAATGGGGGTACACAGAGAGCCCCAACCACTGGGGAGAGAGAATGAGGGAACCTAGAATGGGCAGAAGGTGAGGCACACAGAACCCCTGGCATGGAAAGAGACTGGATGAAGATGCAGGGAGTCCTTTTAAAAGAAGAGGACGGAAGGGTGCTTTCAGAGGGTGAGAGGATGATGGGATGCAGGGAGTCCTTGCTGTGTGCAATAAGCTCAATCTACATAAACTACAAAGCATGCACTCCTTAGTTAATAATTATATGAACTATTTATAGAATATGATGACTATTTTGGCAAGGCTTCAGGTTAAAAGTTGCACTTTTGTAGATTAATTGTGTTATTGAGAGTATAAATTTGTTTAGGATCTGCAAAAAGAGGGATAATACTGACCATATTTACCTTGAAAGGAGTATTGTGATGCTTAACCAATTAATGTCTACCAATGAGGTAATGATATCTACCACCACACAGTAGAAATGCAAACCTTTGTGTAATGCACTTCGAGTTTGTCCAGCAGGGACCAACTTAAGAAAAGTAATGCTGATGTTGCATCTTCTTAAGTAAGCTACCACAACTGATAATACTTTGGTGAATACCTTGAAAGTCCTGGAGAATATGAAAGATAGCACCCAGTATTGATCCTGTCCCACTGTAAATCTCAGGTACTTCCTATGGGGTGGAATGATGAAAATGTGAGATTACAAATCCTGATGTTTGAGAGATGCAAACCAGTCTCCTCACTTTAGAGTCAGGGTTATTGATGCTAGGATCAAGTTGTTGCGGTTCCACAAGTCTAAGACGGGTCACCAGCCTCCCTTTCTTTCTTTTTTTTCTTCTCAGCAATAGGAAATAGTTGCTGTAGAAATCCTTACCCATGCGAGAGAGAGAGAAGCATGAGAACCTCTTAATGTAGTAGATCCTTGTGAGAAGGGTCTCTGAAAAGGGGGGTAGGGAGTAGGCACCATAGAAAATTGGATGGAATAGCCATGTGTTATTGTGTCCCTGGCCCATTGGTGGGTGGTGGTAAGAGACCAAATATGCCTAAAGTGAGCTAATGATTTCCGATGGGGAGGTCATTGATTTCTTGAGTAGGATGTAGGACATCTCTAGACCATTCCATCAAATAAGTGCTTCTGGGACTGGGAAGATTAGAAAGTTTTTGATAAAGCAGTGGTTGTCTTCTCCTGTGGAAGTGCTGTCATTTCCTGGGTAGTTCTGGAGACTTTAGTGGTGAGAGTGCAGCTGGATAGGTCTCAGTGAGGAATACTACGGTTTCATTTGTTTCCTCCTCTTAGGAGCTGGTGTATAGACCCCAAAGGAACACAAGGTGGCTCATGAGTCCCTCAGATTGTGGATGGCCTTGTCAGTTTCAGATGTGAACAATTCGGCTTCTCAAAAAGGCAAGTCCTCCACCATCATTTGGACTTATCAGGAGAAAGCCTAATCCCTGAAGCCACAATGCCTGACACGACAACCACCATTACAACTGGTCTTGATGTCCTATCCGCTACATCCAGCGTTGCTTGGACACTTGTTCTGGCTGCAAGCTGGCCCTAACTAGCAACAGAGTACTCGCAAGTGTCACTGGGGAGGCTGCCTGCAAAAGCAAGCAGTCTCATATATGCAGAAGTTATATCTGGCTAATGTAGGACTACTGATGAATAGGCTTTCCAGACAAATACATCTGGTCTCTGGCTCTTTTTCATTTAGTGTGGATCTGAATTATTTTTCCTTTTTGTTTCTCACAGTGACTACAAAGGAAGATGGGGTAGACTGTATGTAAAAAGTCTGCGCCCTTAGGAGGCACCTAATATTTTTTAATGTGGGATGTAGGTAGTGCCCAAGCAGGTGTCTGTCACAAGGCTCTGGCTGGATCCATGATTGCCTTGTTAACTGGGAGGGCCATCTTCCCTACTGAAGAGTCTTGAAGTATGTCTACCAATTTATGTGTCTGCTCTTGCATCTCCTCAAAAGGGATTTGGAGGGCTTCAGCCGTTCTCTTTTATAGATCTTTGAAACTCTTACAGTTGTCCATTTGTGGGGCCATGAGTGGCACTACAGGTCAACAAGGGTAAGGAGGAAAGGGTTATTGGTGTCACCATGAAAACTTGTCATGCCTGCTCTTCTTCCTCTGCTTGCTGTCATGTAGGAACTAGGAGGGGCTGTTGGGACCCCTGAATATGCAGTGCTGTGGAGCAAGCAGTCTTCTGGGGATGCAGTTGCTCCCTGGGGCTGAAGTTACTCTGAGCTAACAAGGGTCCCCATCAAGGCCACATGAGCATTTGTAGGTAACAGCCTGGTGGCAGGGAACCACGAGCCCGGATTCTGTGTGTCCCAATATCTTTCCCATGAGGAATGTCTGGCTCCTCTATAAAACATGGAGGGTTGTGATGGCAGTTTGGATGAGTAAGTATGTTGCTGGAGTAGATTTTCTTCACCTTCCAATTGTAAAGATGAACCCAAGGAGAATGCATAGCTCAGATCCGATGGATAGTGACGTAGCTCTCAGAATGTTAGGGACCAATGGTGTCCTGCTACCAGACAGTCAGTGCCAATGGTAGCCCTGAAACCAACAACAGGGGAGACTGAGGTTCCAGGTGAATCTGCAGGTCCACTGGTGCCGAGAGGGGCAGAGTGGACAGATGCATGGGAACTGGATTTTGTCTCGGTGGTACAGCAATCTCCACCAGAATGATGGTGCACTTTCCCAAATGGCTTGGGTTCCAGTGCTGAAAGAATCAGTGCCAGGGTCCCTGGGGCAGACTGTGCTGGGGTCAGTGCCTTTCCTGAGGTTCTGGTTTTCACTACTGGGTGCTCCAATGCCGTAAGGTTGGAACCAGCTCAAGACTGAACTTCAGCAGGAACCATTCTGGGCCACAAAGTCTCAGACACCATTCAGTCCTACAGGGAGATTTTTCTCTTACAGGAAACTCCAGCGGGTGACCTGCTCCTGGCTGTGTCTCTGAGCATTACATGATCATTGTAGTCACAATTCGAATCAGGTCTCAAAGGCAAAGATCACACTCATATTCTTTGGCTTGGACGGTCCCTGTATTGGGGGAGTGTAGTGAGCTGAGTTTAGAAGTGGGTCTGATTGATTTGGTCATTAGGAAGACCTGAAGACAGATCTCCCTGTCGTTTCTAGCTTGGGAGCTGAAGGACTTAAAAAAAAAAAATCACATACTTACCCGGAATGTGTGTGTCACACTGTCTGGAATAGCTCACAATTGTGAGTGCCAACCTCAGGGCAGACTATCAAGAAGTAGGGCAGAGACATCAAACTGGTTGTATGTTCTACAATTAGATTTCACCAACCCAGTAACAATTCCTAAAGCATTATAAATGGTTTTACTATGGAGTCTGAGACAGTTTTCATGGGCAAGTCCAGGAAGGCTGGACTTCGTGACAGATGGTTGCTATATATCAGAGATCACAGAATATTCAGGGTGCTCTCCGTCCCAAGAGACCAGGCACTTACCACAGGAGAAGCCCTCCCAGCAGCATAGGTAGGGTCCTCACTGAAGCGCTACAGCGGCGCAGCTGCAGTGGTGCCTCTGTAGTGATTTGTGTAGCTGTGCCCTAAGATACTGAAGCAAAACCTTGAATCATAAGAAAAATTTCAAGAACTAAAATGGTATACATTGAGTATATATTTAAGTACTACTTCATTTCATTTCTCATAATTATGTGATTGAGAAGCCTTTTGGAAGATGACCAGTATTCCCTACCTATCCAAATTTAAGAAAATTGCATGTCCTTAAATGGTTTAAATATTTTTCTGGTTTAGAGTGCTGATGTTGCTCCTATTGTTTTTCTTTAATCCATTCTTCTGTACAAACATCCTAGCACATAATGTACTGGTGATATTGATATCATTACTGATGAGCACTGAAATCACAGTTACTGTTCCTTATGGCTTTGTTAATATCTACTGCACTTTTGTTGGGTACTGGGTGGGATATTGTACTGATGACAATGGTGCCATTCTTAAGGACCATTAAACTTGAGTCCCTTCTGTTACTTTCCAAAAACATTCATGAGAAAGTAAGTTAGTGAACTAATATACTCTGTTTGCAAAGAGACCAATTTTTCAGGTTAAATATTGTTACTATGTAACAAAAAGCCCAAATTTTTAAATTTGAAACCAGTCTTTACTTACTCCCTAGTATTCCTTCCACAAAGCTTGCTTAAAATTTTTTTTTTTTTTAAAAAACCCACACATTTCCTTTGATGGGGGCTGCGGGGGAAACAAACTAGATTGTTTTCTTCCTTTATCTAAAATTCTAGTTGGACCTTTAGAGCCACCTGGTCTTTTGAGTAAATGTAGAACAAATCTAACTATTAATCAACCTATTTATCCATGGTATCTGTTTAGAGACATTGTGCACCATTTGATATTTACATAATCTTTTCTTTTCTAAGGGGCTCAACACAGCCAGAGATGCACTGGGTGGGGGAGAGAACCCAAGTGGCAGCACCTGGAGGCAATATGTCTGAGAAAAGCAGAGGCAGGCATAATGGCCTCCAGGAGTATTTCGGGGGAGAGGTGTGAAGAGGGCAGATCAAAGGTACACTTGTTGCACCTGTTTTAAAAGTGCAGCATACACTCTACCCAGTGCCAGCCTCCAGATGCTAACCATTTCATGGGGAGAAGTCTTGGACTTTACCCTTAACCCATTCATTTATGCCACCTCTAGAGGTAACTAGCTGATCTTTACTCCTTATGCTCAAGGAAGCACTGTCTGCAGTATTATGGTAGCCTGCTGGGTGACTTGTTGGAGAAAGCAGTCACAACGCCTTCTCTCCTGCAGTGTACTCATGAAGCAGCAGCTACAATTAGGCCTTAAATATGCATTATTTACAGAATATGGTAAAATATTCTAGCATATGACATGATTACAAAATTAAGATTACAGAATATTCTGAGTAAAAATCTTCATGAACATTTATTCAGGGAATTTGTTATGCATGCACAATGGTCTCTTTTTGAAGTAGAATATCTTGGCCTTAGTTCGAAATGCTGAAAGTGATTAAACAATAACATGAATTAACTGCTTGCTAAACCAAATCTGTTTGATGTGTCATACTGGTAAACTTCTTTAAATGCATTGGTATAAGTCAAATGATCAAACAGATTTTTTTTTCCCTCTACAAGAGGTTTTTTGTTTTGTTTTTTTCCTCTTTTTTTTTTTTTAAACAACAAAAAAAACCTCTACTTTCACGCTCAAAAATTAGGTTTATAATGGCAGGGCTGAAAATTATTTAAATTACAGCACTGGAAGCAATAAAATATTGTTTGATTTAACTAACAGCATTCTGATCCATAATTATTAATTTTATTATTAAATATTCTATCTTAATCTTCATGCTTTTCTCAAAATTCATACATTTTGTGGGGCAAGTACTGCCAAAATATTGGCAAAATAAACTTTATTTTATGGGGAGGTAATTCCTAAATTCTGCAATGTAAACTGAACCTCAGATTTAAAAATGTACATTGATTTATGCATTTTTAAATGACATTGCAAATTGAAAGCTCAGTATATTTCCTAATATAAATATTAATCAGTGTTTGATTTACCAAGTGTAACTATATTGTTATGGTAATGCAACTGTCCAATGGCACAAATTAGTAGGAGGAAAAAAATTGGACATGTCACAATCAGAACATGTAAACTATTAAAATAAAATTCCCCAAAATAAATGCTAGCATTAAATATATTTAGTTTGCTTATAACAAAGCAAACAGTGTTTCATACTTCTTCAGTGTAACTCCACTGAATCGTGTTAAAGGTATACTTCTTTTCAATCAAACATTTACCCTTCGCCACTGGTGAAAGGCAACAATATCTCTTTACATCGTCTCGTCTTTTTCAATAAATTTTGCATGAAAACATGTTACCCAAGCACAAAGTTGCCTGCTGTCACATTGGAAGTATGATAAATGTTTAATGAAAACAACACCACACAGCTTGGTGTCAGACAACAGCTATCACACAGTCCTGCTTTGATCTAAACAGACACTTAAAAGGAGTTCTGAGCATGCTTTGCACCACAGAACTCTATAACCTATATGCAAATAAGAGAAAATTAGCATAAATGACTTCCTGCTGCATAAAGTAGTAAGAGGTAAGGAAAAATGACAAGTTCCAAGAGTGTATGACTGCTGTCAAACTCTGAAAAGTCCAACATTTTCAATTTACTGCTAACATCTTCTGCCAAGCACTGTAAAGCTTATCAATACGCATTTATTACACAAGTAGTCAACAGAAACCATTGGATCACTGCCAGGATTGAACATGGAAAAAGAAACTGTGTAAATGTTTTGGCGAATTACAACTGAAAAACGTTAGCCAAATATATTGACCAATTCTTGAGAAATTACTGAAAGGATGACAAACCAAAAGTGAATGGAAATATTTCAAAAGCAAACTTCTAAACTCATATGATCTTTCAAAGTGTTCAATAAACTCTGGTGCCACCAAGGAAGAAATGTATTTATACTTTCATATAGTTTTTCCTTTAAATGGTGTTTTATGCTTGACTGATGGCACAATATTGCTATATTTTCTTAGACTCCTAATTTAAGTACTGTATTTCTCTAAAAGTTCTTAACATTTGTTGTTGTTTTTTTAAAAGGCTGTCATGAATGCAGTATTAAAAATATAATGCTTATGCTTTTCTCATATAATAGAAGATATTTTATCAGAAGAATTAGTTCTACATAGAGCCAGAATAAACTGTTGATTCAGACATTAGTAGGGATAGTTTTCCTTGATAGGGAGGACTTCTTCATAGTTTACATGTAAAATTCTATACCATCAATTTGGAATCCTGTTATTAACTGAGTCATATTTTTGCCCTTTGTCACAAAGTAATATTATTGTGACAAACTAAAATGATACACACCTGTTAATCTCGGCTTTTCAGAAAAATCAGACAAACATGAACAGCTTTCTGTGAAAGACATTGATTAACATTTTAGCATACCTTGTCTCTGATTCAATTTGATCATATAAGCACACTGAATGGCAGAAAATTCCTGTATTAAAAATTATGTACGGATAGAAGTATTTTAAGTTAATAAGAGTTTTACTGTCACATATTAATTAGCATGCACATTGTACACAACAACATACATGTTTAGGTAAGTTAACAAAAGGAGTGTGTGCAAATGTGTTATAACTTTAACTTATGTTTTATTTAAATAAATCAAGATTGCAAAATAATTCATTTAGCAAACTTTTACCTCTGAAGGCACCAGCTGTGCAGAAATTTCTGGTCCAAATACCAGATTTGAGCACACAATAAAAGAAATCCATTAGCAACTAATCTTTCACAGCAGCCGGCAAGATGTGATTTGCAGTTGTCAGGTCCACCTTGTGGAGTGTGATAAAAAAGTATGCTACATAAGGCCCAGGTAGTATACCATATTCACAGTGAGGAAATCAAGTCTCATCCATCTCAATGAATTATGTGGCCGTTTTAACAAAACCTAAAGGCTCTTTATGACAAGTTTCATATGCCACTCTGATCTAGTCCTCAATTCGCGCTTTAATAGAACTGGAAGCCATGTCACATCACGCTAAGGCACGTTATATTTATATTCGGAAAAAGTCTGCTTTTTTGCTCAAACTAATCCTTAGGAAAGAAAAGTTGGAAACAGGAAGTTGTGGAATAGGTATTCTGCACTAGCCTCCGATGTGGAGACTCTCATTCTGCATTAAGA
>NW_020664439.1:28297922-28298160 GCF_002925995.2 Terrapene triunguis | reverse complement strand
CTTGTAAGTATTCTCACACTTGCTGCTTATCAAACTGTCTGTACTTGGCTATCTTGATTATCACTTCAAAAGTTTTTTTTCTCTTACTTAATTGGCCTCTTAGAGTTGGTAAGACAACTCCCACCTATTCATGCTCTCTGTATGTGTGTATATATATCTCCTCTATATATGTTTCACTCTATATGCATCCGAGGAAGTGGGTTGTAGCCCACGAAAGCTTATGCTCTAATAAATTTGT
>NW_020664439.1:28180672-28297822 GCF_002925995.2 Terrapene triunguis | reverse complement strand
ACTCAGGGTTAAATAGGGATTGGGAATGGCTGAGCCATTACAAACATTGAATCTATCTCCCCTTGTAAGTATTCTCACACTTGCTGCTTATCAAACTGTCTGTACTTGACTATCTTGATTATCACTTCAAAAGTTTTTTTTCTCTTACTTAATTGGCCTCTTAGAGTTGGTAAGACAACTCCCACCTATTCATGCTCTCTGTATGTGTGTATATATATCTCCTCTATATATGTTTCACTCTATATGCATCCAAGGAAGTGGGTTGTAGCCCACGAAAGCTTATGCTCTAATAAATTTGTTAGTCTCTAAGGTGCCACAAGTACTCCTGTTCTTTTTGCGGATACAGACTAACACGGCTGCTACTCTGAAATAGAGGCTTAGTAACAGATCTCACTAGAGAACTTTTATTAAATCTCATGAGAAGTGGGAAGACAGTCATTTGTATTCTAATTATAAGGTACAAGGATTGGTAAGATTCTAGTACACAGTTCATCAAAATAATGGACCAAAACATTACTGCAGCCATGGACCATAGCTACAGGACACTATTTTTATAAACTAAGAAACATGGTGTGAAAGCTGATCTGAGACTAGATCAAGAGAAAAGGCCACAAGGCCAAGCAGATATGGATTTACTTTGGAAATGACTGCAATGAAGTTACTCAGAAATGGTCATACCATTTATTGATTTTTTGATATTATTCCTGACAAAAAAAAATCTCTTACCCGTGGTCTACACTACGAGGTTAGGTCGAATTTAGCCCATTAGGTCTATTTGATAAGCAATGCGTCTACGCAACCAACCCCGTTCTGTCAACCTAAAGGGCTCTTAAAATCGACTGCTGTACTCCTCCCCAGTGAGAGGAGTAGCGCTAAAATCAAGTGGACTAGGTCGAATTTGGGGTAGTGCAGACACAATTTGATGGTATTGGCCTCAGGGAGCTATCCCAGAGTGCGCCAATGTGACCACTCTGGACAGCACTTTCAACTCTGATGCACTAGCCGGGTACACAGGAAAAGCCCAGGGAAATTTTGAATTTCATTTCCTGTTTGGTCAGCGTGGCGAACTCAGCAGCACAGGTGACCATGCAGTCCCAGAATCGCAAACAAGCTCCAGCATGGACCGAACAGGAGACACTGGATCTGATTGCTGTATGGGGAGAAGAATCTGTGCAGGCCGAACTCTGATTAAAAAGAAGAAATGCTAATATATATGCCAAAATCACACAGGGCATGGTGGAGAGAGGCTACAACAGGGACGCACAGCAGTGCCGCGTGAAAGTCAAGGAGCTCAGAAAAGCCTACCATAAGACAAAGGAGGCAAATGGTCACTCCGGGTCAGAGCCCCATACATGCCGCTTCTATGATCAGCTGCATGGCGTTCTGAGGGGGGACCCTACCTCTACCCCACCACTGTCCATGGACACCTGCAAGGGGGGAGTCTCGCGCAACAGGGAGGAGGATTTTGTGGTGGAGGAGGAGAATGCGCAGCAGGCAAGTGGAGAATCCATTCTCCCTGGCAGCCAGGACCTTTTCATCACCCTGGATCCAATACCCTCCCAAGGCGGGTTCCCGGACCCTGAAGCCGGAGAAGGCACCTCTGGTGGGTGCACATTTGTAACTACACTACAGGGTTTAAAAGCAATTCTTCAGAAACTGCAGGTGTTGCTATAACAGCAGAAAAAGCTGTTGCCTCCTTAGATACCCACTCCTTGGGTTCCTTGGTTCAAAAGGTCCAAGCCTTCCAAGAGTAAATCCTCAGCTCTCAAACAAAACTGCCTGCATAGGACAACTCAAGTGGTGCTGGTCCTTGCTTCAAGTTTGGAGGCATTGTACAATACTCTCAAGTAATGATAGCAGATACTTTGGACTTCTTGATCTAAGTCTTGGTTTCCATTTTAAAATCTTCAGTGAGGGTGGTGAGATTGGAGGGAAAAAGGTTGGTGGTGCAGGTTTAGGCTTCACCTACAAAATAAGCTTTACCCACATTACACACCACTAAAAAGCAGATGTTCCAAATATGACCATGGATACTCTCTGGGCTCCTTGGGTTTGGCTCTCGTTCACTGAGGTCCAAATATACCCATGGCCTCCAGTGGGCTCCTCATGCTTGCCTTCCCCTCAGTAAGGCTTGTCTGCCCCACCAGACCCTGTAGAGCTTTGATCCCCTTTTTGGGAGCTCAGATGCCTGGACTCTGCAAGGCTCTTTGGGTTTGGCTCCTTCTTAACTCTGGGTGGAGAAAGTGGTGGCAATTTCACTCATGGTGTCAAAATGAACTCTGATTCATAGTAGAGTGAGCAGATCATCTTACTATGATCCTACCTCTCCTTCCTTGTATTCTTTGATGAACAGTAAAATAGTTAATACTTTAAAAAGTCATCACTGAGTATGCAAGTTAGTAGTACTCATTGAGATGAATGGGGAAGTTCACATCTGCAAGACACAGTTTCAGATTCTGCAAAGGGGTAGACCTCACAGTATTGGTCACACAGTTCACATTTCAAGGCTTCAAATTGCAAATTTGAAGATTGCACTTGTGAAAAACCTTCTGACCAATACACCAAACAGGAATCAAAATATTTTTAGACTTAGAAAAGTATTAGTTTCTGATACCAAAGAATCTCATAGTTGTACTGCTATCCCTCATAAACTAATTATCCACAAACTGCAGTTGCTGCTTAAACTTTTCCAAATTTCTATTTTTCTATGGATCAGACAATTAGTTTCTTCAAAAACCCAGATAAAGATCTGGGTTGAAATCCATTGTTCCACTGACATTGATGGAGCAATGACAATTTTCATCAGCTGAGGATGTGCCCCATGTACTTCATAATTCCAGCTTAAAATTTAAAAAAAAAAAGTTTTCATTGGAAGCTTTTACACTATGTTCAAGTGATGCAGTTTTTAGACCAATTATGAGTTCAGTTACACTAATATAAATTTACACTAACTTCACTGCCATCATTGGAGTTTATTCCAAATTTACACTGGTATAAACTGAAAGCTAAGTCTGGTCCTTGGTCTTCAAGTATAGTACATAAGGCTTCTGTTTCAGCTATGGAGGTCACAGGGTCACTGGCCCCACTGTAAGAGTTCCTAGAGGCACACCTACACTGACTTCACTTTTGGTCTTTGTGTAGACAATATAATAATTGGTTTCGCTCTGTGGGATCTACAACTTACATTGGGACCCTTCTGTGCAGCCTCCCATCAGGTCCCTATAGGTAGGTCCCTTCCGCTCTTCATTGGAATCAATAGAAGCTTTTTTTTATTTGTTAAAAAAAATGAAAATTCTAAATAAGCTGAAACAAACACCTCCACCACTGTTATTTATGCCAGCAAAAAGGAAAATAGATAACATCTTCCAGCAACTGATGCCAAAGAACAGATATAGCTCAGATAAAACTCCTAATGCCATTACCCACTCATAACAGATATTACCCAACAAACAGCAACAAAGTCATAGAAGACCTGTTACCACCAGCTTATGATGGACAACACTGACAAACATCTGCAAAACCACCAATAGACAAAAATTCTGTATTAGTGCTCACCACAGAAACCTAACAAGAGAGGATAAAACTGTAATGGAGTTTCAATGCTGCTATAAGGAAAACAAATGGGAATGCCAGAGGACAAAGCACTGCTGTTGTCTCATAAGACAATGCTAAAGGCAAAAAGCTTTCTCAATGTTGATGTTGTATCATCTCCTCTCTCCTACTGGAAGTTCCATCTATCAGCATGGGATTACAAGTTGAAAGCCTTGGCCTTTGTTTTTCATACTCACCAACCACTACAAAAAACAGCACAAAAAAAGAAAATATGAAAGGCCTCAGGAAGATCCATCATCCAATAACAAAGCTATTGAATATCTCATTTTCCTGGAGCACACTGGGATCAGAGGGACAGAAAACATTTTATTTTTAGACATATGCATTTTTACCTCTGCTTTTAGGTATGCTCTTAAGGATCAGAATCAGAAATTTTACTGAATTTTCTACTCACAAGGTCCAGAACAGTCCATGGATAAATAATCATTCACTTAAAATCTTTTCCCAAGGAGTATCCATCTTATATTAAACTATTTCTTAAGTTACTATACTTCTCAATTAGGTTTAACTCATGAAACAGACAGTGTAATTTTCTACAGATCTCCACATTAAACAGCCATTGTGTCATGCAAATAGCTTTGTAGTATATCCTTTCCTTGTTCATTCAAGTATGCTGGTTTGCAAAGCCATTACTAAACAATATTAACATGTTGCTGATAGCAATCTAAGTCTTCAAAATGACAAATAGCTGGAAAAGGCAAAAGCTTCTCAGATCCATATTCCCTGTATAGATATTCTTTGATCACTGTTTGATTAAACTGACAAACCTATCCTTCTTAAAAAGGTATATGAAGGATGAATTACATCAAGAGCATCCTGGGTAAATTTCATTTTGTAGTCTATTAATACTTTTAAGTATTGTTAAACAGTATGAAATCTGTGTTACAAAGACCACCAGACAGTACATGATCTCTGAGAAAAATGGACTAATGTCACTAACTGTTTCTATTCATTAACATAAATAGTATAAAATATTACAATGATCAGGAAAAAGAGAAGTCACAAAGCTGATAATTTCTTTTCAGATTAGCATAACTATGTGGTTTAACAAGTAAGTCAAAATGTAAAGGAAGATGGGCTGATAAAGAATGTATTTGCTTCCAGAAAATTTTAGGCACTTGCGACTACTGCCTCCAAAGTTACCTTATATTGATCCTTATTATAGTCTATAAAGTTAGGAGGTATTTTAGTAAAACCACATTAATATAGTCCAAAGTGCTTTATAATGTGCTTGCTACAAGGAGTCCAGCAACCATTATGTGCTCAGTAATGGGTCATGCACAGCTTGAGACAAAAGAACCTTGCAATGAAAGAGAGAATGCTGCCCAGAAGACTAAAGCTAGCCCTCCAGTTTTTCAGAAGCATCATGATATCTTTAACTTGCAGCTGGACAGGCACCAGAAACAGGCAGAAGACATCTCAATTTAATGACTCATTGGAAGGAGAGCAAACACCTCTAAAACCTTGTCTACATTATGAAAATTACTGATTGCTAACAATGGAGGTCAGCAACAGGAGCAGATAACTAATGTGCAGCATCAGTTTAACTACAAGTGTGGCCAAGGACAAACTATTTCAGCAATCTAAGTACATTAGTGCAAAGAAAAAAAAAATATATGAATAGCTAGCCCACTATTTTACACAGTCAATAGATACTTCACACATGTTTTGAGCATAAGCACAAAGGACCTTGAGTAAATTTCTGGCATGTTCAAAACCCTAGAACTAAGGAGGAAATTGTGAAATACATATATGAATATGAGAGATCATGTACACAACCGAGAACACTACATTCCAAATTTCCATTTAACCTTTCAGGAAGAATCCAGAACCAGTAGAGACCTTATGGAACACATTCAATACATGATCAGTTTCCTTCACTTTGAAGAAAAATGTAAGAAAACTATGCTCTATATAGCTAGGTAGGTCAGGAGATATGGGGTTTCATTAAATTTGTTTAAACAGAGACCCAAATTGAAGTTTGGGAGTATGAAGCAGGGACAATAAGGGCAGGTCTACACTACGGGGTAAAGACAACGTAAGTTATGCAACTCCAGCTACGAGAATAACATAGCAGGAGTTGACGTACCTTAGGTCGACTTATTGCAGTGTCTACACCGCGCTTGGTCGATAGAAGAAACTCTCCCGTTGACTTATCTTATGCTTCTTGTTCCGGTGGAGTACCGGAGTCGACAGGAGAGTGATCGGCAGTTGATTTAGCGGGTTTTCGCTAGACCTGCTAAATCGACCCCCAGTGGATCAATCGCCACAGTGTCAATCCACCGGTAAGTGGACACAAGCCCTAAGAAACTGCCATCCCTTGAAACCTACAAAAACCTGATTGATAGGTACGGATTATTTAAAAGCAAAAATACATTTGATTTAGTAAATCGTATTGGGCATTTCATTGACCCAGCCAGGTGCAGTACTGATGATATAGCTATACCACAAGTCACGGATGAAACCAAGCAGGCAACTGTCTGAAGATATAAAATATGGAAAATTTTCACTATTGTTGTACTCACAACAAAGAACAATATTCCCTCCTCTTCATCAGTTTTCCCTCTAATTTTTCTCCTTAAACTCCTTAAACATTTTTAAATGTTAGAAAATTATCATATTGAGTAGTTAGTTTGTTTTAATTGATGAATATATATGTGTGTGTGTGTGTGTGTGTGTGTATGCAAAGCTAGCCAAAATGAAGGACTTTCCCAAACAATGGAAAAGTAAATAGTTATTTCATTTATATAAGTAGATTACGGCCAGGCACCAGAATTTTTAAATACTGTGCTTTTAGGAAAGCATGTCAATATGTTCAAAACTTATTTTCTTAAACAGACCCAAACTCACACTATAAACATGTTAGTAGTTACGCAAGTCAAATAAAAACTGTAAAATTATAAACACTATCAAATGTATTTACAAAAGAGATCAAATGTAAGCTCGAGTAGGGGGTCACATATCTTCTGCATGGATACTCAGACACATCTAATATATGCAATAGACTCCAGTGGAATATACCTCTACCCCGATATAACGCGACCCGATATAACACGAATTCGGATATAACGCGGTAAAGCAGTGCTCCGCGGGGGGGCGGGGCTGCGCACTCCGGTGGATCAAAGCAAGTTCAATATAACACGGTTTCACCTATAACGCGGTAAGATTTTTTGGCTCCCGAGGACAGTGTTATATCAAGGTAGAGGTGTACTTGCATGCATTTCTTTAATCTACTAGTTGCACCCAGCTCTGAAAAAGAATTATACATTTGTTTATATTTTTTGGAATGCTATATAACCTGTTCTAAAAATTCAGTAATTTCATCCTTTGTTCAATATTTGATATATAGCAGGTTAACAATAAAAAGCTTCAATAATTCATTAATAATCTACATTTAATTCTGCATTCTACCCATATGACCAACCAAAAAAACCTATGTAAATTGGAAGCACTGATATTGATGTAGTTTTAGCCACTCCACTTACCGCTTCTTTCATTAATTTCCAAATCTGCACTCAAATAGCATCCAAATCAAGGGCTCTCAAATTTTTCTATAGTCTGAGCCAATCTGACTCGACAAATTGCCTTGGGACAACCTCCCTTGCAATTCACAACCACATAATACAGAACTAGACAGAAGAAACAAGCTGAACTATCATTATGGGGGGGAAAGTAATATCTCCTTATTGAAGGTATCTCACCAGCTGATTATGCCTCCTTCACAAAGCTAAAACAAGATATAATATAGGCAGTTTAGTTATCTGATGCCTGTAAAAGATAAATTTTCACATCTTACCCACTAAAACGTCGTGCCAAACACAACAATTTATGATGATTGGACCATTTGTGATGGCTTCTATTTCATTTCAATAGATAAAATACCACATAAACCATAATATATTACAATATTCTGACCCCTCTAACCCAATGTATGTCACATGTCCCCGTAACCAAAACTACAATTGAAACTCAACAGCCCATATTACTCTAATAGAACTCAAGTTTCAATACTGCCACCTTCATAAATTGGTCTCACATTGTATCTGGGCTGGCCTTTGGTGGTCAGAAAGCGAACAAAGGGAAGACAACTTCCTTGATCCCTTGCAGTCCAACAATTTCTCCATAAAGTGCATGAGGAGGAGCAGATGATCCCACAGCATTGCTGTGGTAGCTGTTATACAGACCATATAAACTAGCCTCCTCATTCACCAATGTCACTGATGACCATAACTACTGATGGCCAAGGGAGAGGATGTGGTTGCAATAGTGTCACCCCAGCTTGCTGCCCTGATTGACAGTCACCATTAAAAAAGTTTGCCTTCCCAGGATTACAAGAACAGACATAGGCAAAAGGGGTAGGGCTTCCAACCCCCCACCCATGCCCAACTTTCTTATGAACACCTTTGTCCATTTATTCCCAAACTTTCCTTCTGGCAAAGGAATAAAAGAAATTTCAGGTTGATAGGTTCGGTTTTGGCAAAATGCTTGTGATAAGAAAATCTGGACTCCCAACACCCAATTCTATCTTTACATATGCAATTGGAGAGGGATTCAAATAGCTCCTCACCTCAATGAGGTAGAATAAATGGGATGTTTGGAAACAGCGTGAACTACACTGTGAGCTATATTTTTACTCATCTTTATTAGAAAAAAAATTACACAATTATATTTGATTGTAGTTTTATTGTCTTGAACGATGTTGAACATTCTCCCCAAAGCTTTGTCACTTTAAATAATTTTCACTGAGGATTTTTCAGGCCAAAGTTTATAAGTGGGATACCAAAATTTGACTTTTGATATCCTAGTTAGGAAGAAAAAGAGCAATAAGCTTCCCTATGAATTACTGCAAAACTGAAACAAAGTTATTTTGTTAAAGAATTTTATGCAGATCTAAACCTTAGGCTGATGGACCCAGTTGTCCTACTGAAGCTAAAAATTTAATTTAAAGGACCCAATTCCAGGAAATCAACAGTCTGTCTACTGCTCACCTCATTGCAGCCACAATCTTGTCCTCTTCAGCGCCACCTGGATTATTCTTACACATGCTTGTATAAGCACTTACCAAACCATGCTATGCAGAAATAACCAGGCTGGATCAACAATATTACAAATATCTAAACTACAGCCTCAGAATAAACATCAGACAAAAGCAAGTTATTTAGTTATTTTCCCCAAACTAACCAAATTTAGGAAGGGAGCAACTCGTCATCTAGATAGAACAATACAATGAGTTCCAGCAGAGTTAATGAACAGAGAAGTAGCACTTCAAAGTTAGCTCAAGTGTTTGTCTTCTGCCATTACTTATCAAACTTATTGGGAAGTATAAGTGATTAGAAACAGATGGTTATGGTAAATATGATCTCTGCTCAAACTTTACAGCCCTTTCTTTCATATATTTCTTTAAAATAACAAAATTAAACTCTAATCTACACTGATTTCTCAAGTTCCTGCATATCTATGGAGAGAACAGTGAAAGATCACTAAATTAAGGTGTTGACCATACCGCTCAGTTTCTTAGGAGAACCACATGGTTTGAGGATTTAAAAAGGAAAAGTACACTTCACTTAGTACAAATGTTGCCTAGACAGTTGATGGCCACATAAATAAAAAGTAATATTGAATATGTTTTCATTCACCATAGTAATGAATTCATTATGATTTGATTTGTCATTACACTTACCCATGCTTGGTGGTATACAACTCCTTCTCTTTCCCTCTGCTCCTCTCCTTCTCTTTTATTTTTTCTTTATCTCTGCCTTTACGTCGTTCTCTTTCACGAGATCTGCTATGAGTTCTTCTATGACTGGATCTTTCACTGCTTCGACTATAGGAACGTTGATGTGGTCTTGATCGTGACCTATGCAAAACATACAGTATTCAAACTTATCAATTATAATTTTTTAATTAACATTACACATCAGATTTCTCATATACAGTCCAGCTGTTTTGTCCATAATCTTCTCTCAATTAAAATAAAAAAACATGCCTGACAAAGCAAAGGATAAATTAAAAAGGAATCAATTGTTGACAAAGTATGAAAATGATTGTTAAAACATGAGACCATCCTACTCAACAAACCTACTCCATAATTTTAAACAATGCAAGGTCAATACAGTGCTCAAGAATGAGCTGAATTGTATTCCTTCTTGTACATCTGAATGATTTCCTAAATTCCAATCAGTTGCACCTGTGCAAACCCAGTGATGTTAAAAAGGTTGCACAGGTGTCACAGAGTTTAATTTGTTAATGAAGGGCAGATTTTACTACGGTGATGTCCCAGAACAACAAAGCCAGTTTTGTGTCTTGTGTCTGAGAGCCCAGGTTGAGCACAGAGGGCTGACAGAATACATTTTTTTAGAGTAGAACTACCCTTTAAAGAAAAACCTGCAAACGTAGGCCTCAATCCTACCCGTGACTCCACACAAGGGTACTTGTACAGTCACTTGCAGGTTCAGGGTCTTAGTTGCTAAGTATAATATTCTGTGTTTGCTTTCACCTCATTGCCCATTGCTCCATAATAAAGTGTATAGTATTACTGGAATATTCAATTAGAAAATAAGTTATCTTTACAACACACATCTGTTGTTAAGCATCATAACCAAAATAATTCTCATGATTTAATTCCATATTTCTTATATGCAAAGAATTTTTTAAATATTTTATTTATTATTATTTAAGGTATATCAAGTGCATACGCTGAAGGTATAGCACATTTAAGAAAAACAGGAATTCAAGTTCCCATGATTTTCTACTGCTGTGTACACCTACTTAAATATCTGACAACTGGAAACTTTCAAAATGTATTGAGCGCTTTTTTTATAATATACAACTGCTTCATTTTATAGAATACTTTTCGTCCTGTAGAATTAAAAGTCCTTTAAAAACAAAAGATCACTTAATCTACCTCTGGCGTGAAGTACAGCAACTGTTTAATAGCACAAAGCAACACAACCAGCAAGGAAGTGAATACTCTATCCAGAAAAAACTACAAAGGAAATGTAGAAAATGTTATTTCAAATTTGGAATTAGTCCAGTATACGGAGAGTAACATACCTATTCTTGCCATTGAATCTTTTCAACATCCACAAGAGATCAGAATCTCAGATTTACACCTCTTCCAAAAGGTGGCATTTCTAGCAGCATAATCACCCCTATTATCAGTCCTGGGTCACTGTATCAGTACTAATTCAAAGGTCAAATAATCATCAACACTATACTGAATTGCTGTAAGAATATTTTCTATCCCGTAAAATGGGTATCTGCTATATCATAAACAGAATTGGATACCAGGTAGCAGTGTCCCCTCACAATGTAATTGACTGGGGATGAAAGAAAGAAGGCTTGACTTACAGGAAAAAAATATTCAGAATCTGCCAACCAAAAATGGGATCTGATAAAGCCAAGACATCAGGCTTACACATCATTGCCTTTAAGATACTCTCACTTGAGAATGTAGCCTTGATCTTAAAGAAGATCACAGGTAATGCTAAAACTAACTCCTTCAGAGTCATAGAAATTAAACATGGAAGAGACGTGCCACCTAGTTCATGCCCTAAACAGGCGTCTTCCGCAGTACTTTGTTCAGTAGAGTTTGAATTGACTCATTGGTTTCTCTAATGTAAAATGTGACCTGTTTGACTAGGGATCCCTCCCATTTTGGGGCCCACCACTCGAAACAATAGCCGAATCAAATGCTCTGGCTATTTCTAGAGGGCTCACCTTTTCAGCCCCAACTTAACTGGCGCCTCTGTTCTTGCACCCACAATTTTATATGTGCAAGTAATTACAATTGTAATTTAAGTCAGTTAGATGTTTAAGAACCCGTCTTACGGGCATACAGACATCTAAATGGCGAAACGTGGCACAAGAAAAAAAGCCAATGTTTAAGAATGCAAACTAATGTAGTCACACTAAGTTTGTAACAATTATTGAAAAATTAATTTAAATAATTTTGACAAAGGTTTTCCTTACAAAAGCTATTGTTTCTTCGTTTACTATGCCGCTTCTAACTCATTAAGTTCTGTGATTGATTGTTACCATTTTAGTTTTACAGTTCCAGTGAAAGACCCACAAACATTGTCTGACTGATACAGCTTGTGTTCCCCGACCCCCACACACGGGTGAGGCAAGCAGACGACTAATAACAGGATGTTTATAATGAAGAAAACAATAAAAATGTCATCTCCATGGAAATCTTCTCTGGAGGAAGGTAGTACTATACAACACAATTGCCACATGAAATTGTAGAAAGCTCTTTGCAGAAATTCTACTTTTCATCTTGATTATACACAAAGTATGTTGTGGGATAATTTCACTGGATATTTACACAGAACACAAACGGGGCACTAAAAACACAAACTACTGAGAGATACCTAATCAAACGCTTATGTGTATTGATTACCACCAGTACTATAATGTACATATAAAATAAAAACGCAGCTCGAGAAAAATGGGAAGGTACAAATGAGAAATGTCCTAACCCCCAACTGTTTTAAGGCCTAGAAATGGGAAAGGTTGAGTATAAGTGAAGTGAGAGGCTGAGGAAAATAGGAGACAAACTGTGGAGCAAGTCTAACCTTAAAGTTTCATTACATTTTAGAGCACTTGTGACACACATGTTCTGAAAATCATATTTGTATTTAGAATAAATATGATGCCTCTAATGGTGGAGAACTTTGAACTACTGAATAAGTTTGGTTTTCCAGCATTAACTTTCTCCTTCACAATCCAACAGCAAAATTATCATCATGTATTTATGAATTCACAACAGATGAACCCCCAACGTAGCAAGACATTTCTCTTGATTTTCTCTTTTTACTGCACTAGAAGAGGTAGTGGAACAACCAAGAGAGGCAGAGTTCCTATCTGCTTTTCATTCCCCTCTAGAGTTAGGCAGAGGGGAGCCACGCGGAGCACTTTGTTTAGAGGTACCAGGATGTCCCATGAATCCTCCATAAAGATCTCAATGAAACTGTCATGGAGGTACTCTGCAACCCTCTGCTGACAGTTTCTGGGGAGGGCTGCCTTATTTCTTCAGCCGCTGTAGGACACTTTCCCACACCGCTCAGCGATTACTTCAGCAGGCACCATTGCAGTACATAGGCTAGCAGCATATGGACCCAGGCAGCATCGGGATGCCAGCAGGAGCTCTGCTCTCTCTGCCTGTTAACCTCAGGAGTGAAATGTCAGCTAAAATCACCATCTCCTGTGGAAAATGGTACCAGTATTCAGTTCATTGCCCTATACAACTATAATCATGCCAGCAAGTTATTCCCTCTTAATTTCCCCAACCGCCCTGAGGGCCACACTCACCATGGCTGGTGCTGTGTCTGGTGCCATGCTCTATCAATCCCAAGCAGAAATGTGAACGTAGGAGCAATTGGGGAGCAAGGGGAGTGAATTCAGTATCTTAAGTTTAAATTTCCATCATGAATACTCTCACAATGGTACAGCCTTTGCCACTGTGGCCTTCAGGGTCTCTCCTTCCACACCCGCAGAACAACTGAGCCAGATAAGGAGAAAGAAAAGACTCTAGATGACACATTCCAGGAGATCCTGCAAGCCAGTGCTGCATCAGAGAATGAGCGCAAGGCCTGGAGGATCACCCTTGCAGATAGCAAGGAGAAGGATAGAGTGGAGAGAAGAAAGGAACAGGAAAAGGAGAGGGACGAGCAGCAGGAGATGCTTGCACTTCTCAGACAGCAAACAGAGACGCTGCACACTCCGGTAGATCTGCAGGTTCAACAAACCCATGCTCAACTCTCTCTGCAGCCCATAGAGAACTCAATATTGGGACCTCCATATACCTCCTCTCAACATTCCATGGGGCATCAGGGGTCAGTGCACTACCCCTACCACTCCATCCTGGTGAACATTAAAGACAATCACAATTTCACATACACTGACCTGTGAACGCCATGGTTGGTATGTGTGTTCCTGAAATGGAAATGAGTGTTCTTTCTCCTTCATAACTTCTATTCCATTAATTTATTAAGTTTTAAATGGTTTTTAATTGCCTGCTTCATGTTACAGAATCAAATTCTATTTTTTTGGAACAAAATTTATCTTTATTAGTTCACAACATATGCTGTCTGGTGGTGAGCAACCCACCAATTTCCTGTTACTTCACTTTGTCATAGAACCCATAACATCATTCACAGACAATAGTAATAGGTGCATTGAAAATGCTATATTCCTACATACACAGCAATCATTAAAAGATTCATGCCGGGCTGCAAAAAAGCACTACAGCAACACACACTACTCAGGTTCACTATCAAAATGGTCCTTCAAAGTCCCCCTGAGACGTATAGCTCTGCATTGAGCTCTTCTAATAGCTCTTGTATCTCGCTGTTTAAATTCAGCCGTCAGGCACTCCACCTCCAGCCTGGCAGAAACTTTTCCCCCTTTGCTTGGGTGAATACCATCGGGTATTCACCCAAGAGTTCTGAAGGAACTCAAATGTGAAATTGCAGGACTACTAACTGTCGCCTGTAATCTATCATTTAAATCAGCTTCTGTACCAAACGACTGGAGGATAGATAATGTGACACCAATTTTTAAAAAGGGCTCCAGAGGTGACCCCGTTAATTATAGGCCAGTAACCCTGACTTCAGTACCAGGCAAACTGGTTGAAACTATAGTAAAGAACAAAATTGTAAGACACATAGATGAACATAATTTGTTTGGGAAGAGTCAACACGGGTTTTGTAAAGGGAAATCATGCCTCACCAATCTACTAGGATTCTTTGAGGGGGGTCAACAAGCATGTGGACAAGGGGGATCCAGTGGATATTGTGTATTTAGATTTTCAGAAAGCCATTGACAAGGTCCCTTACCAAAGGCTCTTAAGCAAAGTAAGCAGTCATGGGATAGGAGGGAAGGTTCTCTCATGGATTGGTAATTGGTTAAAAGATAGGAAACAAAGGGTAGGAATAAATGGTCAGTTTTTTCAGAATGGAGAGAGGCAAATAGTGGTGTCTCCCAGGGGTCTGTACTGGGCCCAGTCCTATTCAACGTATTCATAAATAATCTGGAAAAGGGAGTAAACAATGAGGTGGCAAAATTTGCAGATGATACAAAACTACTCAAGATAGTTAAGTCCCAGGCAGACTGAGAAGAGCTACAAAAGGATCTCTCAAAACTGGGTGACTGGACAACAAAATAGTAGATGAAATTCAATGCCGATAAATGCAAAGTAATGCATATTGGTAAACATAATCCCAACTATACATATAAAATGATGGGGTCTAAATTAGCTGTTACCACTCAAGAAAAAGATCTTGGAGTCACTGTGGATCATTCTCTGAAAACATCCACTCAATGTGCAGCGGCAGTCAAAAAGTGAACAGAATGTTGGAACTCATTAAGAAAGGGCTAGATAATAAGACAGAAAATAACATATTGTCTCTATATAAATCTACAGTATGCCCATATCTTGAATACTGTGTGCAGATGTGGTTGCTTCATCTCAAAAAAGATATATTGGACTTGGAAAAGGTTCAGAAAGGGGCAACAAATATTATTAGGGGCACGGAATGGCTTCCGTATGAGGAGAGATTAATAAGACTGGGACTTTTCAGCTTGGAAAAGAGACAACAAAGGGGGATACAATAGAGGTATATAAAATCATGACTGGTGTGGAGAAGTAAATAAGGAAGTGTTATTTACTCCTTCACATAACACAAGAACTAGGGGCCACCAAATGAAATTAATAAGTAGCAGGTTTAAAATAAACAAAAGGAAGTATTTTTTCACACAACGCAGTCAACCTCTGGAACTCCTTGCCAGAGGATGTTGTGAAGGCCAAGACTATAACAGGGTTCAAAATAGAACTAGATAAGTTCATGGAGGATAGGTTCATCAATGGCTATTAGCCAGGATGGGCAGGGATGGTGTCACTAGCCTCTGTTTTCCAGAAGCTGGAAATGGGCAACAGGGAATGGATCACTTGATGACTACCTGTTCTGTTCATTCCCTCAAGGGCACCTGGCATTGGCCACTGTAGGAAGACAGGATACTGGGCTTGATGGACCTTTGGTCTGACCCAGTATGGCCATTCTTATGCTTCACACATACAATGTAGGACACAGCAGGCAGCTATAACCATTGGGACATTTTTTCTCACTGAGATCCAATCTTGCAAGTAAACAACACCAAGGCACATTAAACTGTCATTCTGCACCTGCTGAGCCTTTACTTGAAGCGCTTGGTGCTATTGAGGTAGCCAGAGTACAGCTTCATGAGCCATGGGAGCAAGGAGTAGGCTGGGTCTCCCAGCATCGCTATTGTCATTTCAACATTCCCAATGGTAATTCACCAGTCGGGAAAGAAAGTCCCTGCTTGCAGCTCTCTCAACAGTCCTGTGTTCTTAAAGATTCATGTGTCATGCACCTTCACTGACCAGCCCATACTGATGTCAGTAAAGCATCCCCGGTGATCCACCAGCATTACCATAGAAACGTAGCCCTTTCTGTTGACATACTCTGTGGTAGGGTGGTCTGGTGCTAAAATAGGGATATGTGTGCCATCTATCTCCCCACTGCAGTTTGGGACCCCCATTGCTGCTAAACTATCCATTATGTCCTGCATATTGCACAGAGTCACTGCCCTGCATAGTCCCGCACACTTGGATGACAATGCCCCCCACCCTCCACCCCCGTAGTGGATTTCCCAACTCCAAATTGATTCCCAACGGAAAGGTAGCAATCTGGCAATGCTAGTTTCCACAGTGCAACTGCAACTCACTTCGCAAGTGTCAGTGTGGCTCTCATTTTGTAGTCCCTGCGCTGGAAGGCTGTGTTGAGTTCAGCACACAGATCCAGCAATGTGTCCTTGCACATCCAGAAGGTCTGCAGCCACTGCTCATCATCCCAAAACTGTAAGCCAATGCAATCCCACCAGTCAGTGCTTGTTTCTCAGGCTCAGAACTGGCACACCACCATCTCCAGCTGCTCCATGAATGTCTCCAACAACCCTGAATTGCTTCTATGTCCCACAGCAATCCAGCCTCTAAGGAATCCTCATGTTCCCCACGGCTCTTCTTGCAGCTCTGCAAATACTACAGGATCATGTGCCATGTGCTTGCAATGCTCATGACAATAGTGCAGAGCTGTACATGCTCCATGCTGATGGCAGAGATGGCAGACAGCAAGGAGGGACATGTGGGTTTGTGTGGATTTTTGAAAACAAGAATTGAAATATTATGGGATGCAGATGAAATTACGGGACAAAGAACATTGCATTATTAGACGTTGATCCCATGCCCCATCAGGCATTGCAAACAAACACTTCCCAAAACACGCTGTGCTGAATGGTGGTGAGTTGCACAGTGAGATACCCACCCACGGTGCACTACATTCTGCATCGATACAAACACTCCTGGTGAATACGCACAGCACCGACATGAGGAGCCACATGTTCACACACACACAAGCAATGTAATAACTACGCTGGCTGTATACCGACGTAACTCAGGTCGACATAATTTTGTAGTGTAGACATGACTTAAGAAGATAGAATGGACTGCCCACAAGATGAATGGGGTGAGGGCGTGAAAAGATTAGAAAAGGGAGAAGCAAGAGAGGCCAAGTGCCCTGTTAGGAAAGAGAAACCAAGAATAAAGGAAGAAAAAAGTATCCCTTAGAGGAATTAAAAGTAAGGAGAAGGTAAAGCACTTTAAATAGGAAAGTTAATGAGAATAAGATTAGAGATAAAGTTGATACACTGAGAGAATGGTTATGTAAATGAAATCAAATCGAAGTAACTAGAAGTAATAAGGAAGAGAAAGGTGTTCAGACTCTCTGGTGACAGGCACAATATAAAACCCTTAGAAAGCTAAGGAACGATAGAAGAGTATTTAAAGAAGACAGGAAAAAACTGCACATTTTTAAAGTTATAAAGTTAGTTATACTAAGCTGCCACATGAGGCAAAAACTATCATTTTTACTGGACATCAGCATAATCATCAGCGATAACTACTAGCATTTCTTGTGAGACAGCTGATCTACATACTTATAGATGTGAGATATTATTTCTATTATCTGGACAGGAAAAAAATGTTTTGGTTTTGCTCTATTCAGCAAACTAATTTGCTGCTCGTCTAATTGCGAATTGTTTTAAAATCAAAGAATCATGGGCTAAAGATGTTCACTTTATGTCATGAGCGGCGGGTGACCCGCCGACTCAGGGAGACTAGCCCCTGGCCGGTCCCACCCCCCTCCCCCGCCAGAGCCCAGAGCCCCCCTTCCCGGCCCCCCCCCCCAAGCGCCAGGCAGGCAGCATGAGCCCTCTCGCCCAAGTCCCAGCCGCAGGCCTGCCGCAGTCACCCTAGCCCTAGCACACTTCCCTGAAGAGGAGCAGCCAGCCTGCCTGGGCTGGGGCCAAGGGGAAAGGTCAAGCAGGAGGGGCCTTCCAGCCTATGATATGCACCAACCATGCTTGATGTCATTTCATCAGATTGCATAAGCAAAATAGCACCTGACTATCAGTATTTGAACTGGATTCCATACAAAGAACAGCATTTGATTGGCAGAAGGGGTTTTAAGGGTACAGCTGATAGCATCACCCTTCAGATAAAACAGAAGTGAAACCCTGATCACTTCTGTTAATTACAAATAACATTTACAAAAATGAAGGGATTAACCCCAGTGTCTTGGATAAAATAAAATTTGAATAAAATTCACCAGGAGTGTTTGTATCGATGCAGAATGTAGTGCACCGTGGGTGGGTATCTCACTGTGCAACTCACCACCCTCCAGCACAGCGTGTTTTGGGAAGTGTTTGCAATGCCTGATGGGGCCGCAGTGAGTTGCACAGAGATGACTGGGAGCATGGGATCAACTTGTACTCTCTAAAGTTCCAATAAAAACAGGTAGCTTTCCCAAATGACTCTGAACATATACTCTGTTCAAAGACGAAAGTTAACCCCTTTCTAGGGTTTGGTTTTATTGGTAAATATCCCTACCTCTTAAACTTCAGACTAAGTTTTCCACCCTAAAATTTGGCTGTTCCTAGGGTTTTCCCTGAAAGACTAAAATGTCCCAGACTCCAGCTAATCTCCTCTATCCCTGAAGGAAACTCCAACCTCTCATATTCTGGTTGGGGATCATTAAATCCACTTGCTAGTATAACTCAGCAGTAAATCCTCTATGCCTTTATGCAGGGTTCAAACTTCTGATGACAAAATCATTCAAAAGAGGAGTCTTGCATCTAAACGCAAAGCCTTAAAGTATACATCCTAAATTATTCTAATTAAATTTTTGAAAAGTAGACTTCATATTCTGTGATTATGTTAAAAAGACTATCACAATGCCTGCAAAGGGATAGATTTAAGGTTGCATAGGTAACAGTAAATCTAGTATTTCCTAATTTTTGAGTGCTTGACTTTGCAATCTAAACAAAATTCTTTTAACATAGTTTTTGGTACGTAATTTCCTTTTTAAAAAAGGGGGGGAGGAAGGTAAAATACAAATCTATTGTGTGTCAGTGTAACAATCCCCACCCCATAACACAGCAGCATCAGGATTTGAAGCTTGAACCTTCAGCATTGCCTTTTACCACTTGAGCTACAGGACTAGCTACATTAGATACTAACAAAAGGCTATTATCCCAGAGAAGGGGATGGGCTACTCATTAGGAACATATGGTGAGCTGGGGGAGGGAAAGCGTGTCCAGGGGTTCAGCTCAACTCCGAAAAAATCCCTACAATTACAGCTGGTCTAGCAGCTACCAGGCATCCCAGTATAGTATGTGGTACTGATACTGCTTTAGGGGCAGCATCAGCCTGAAGCTCCTTAGAATGTTCATGGTCAGTTATTTTGGCATGTTGCCAAAATTCAGCCAAGGAATGCAAGTAAGAGGAATAGTTCATAATTCGACTAAATCTGGATGGCATTTCATGGGACAAAAAAAGGCCATATCACTAGCGCCAGGACTTTGTTCCTGCCAAATGTCAAAGGCCTGCTGCAACAATGGAGGGGATAGGGCCTCCCAAAGAAAGGCTACAAGAATCTCTTACAATGGAAAGTGTTAGACAATCTAAATATAGGAGGTCTTTACTGGTCCCTTCTGTAATAGTATGCTACTGTGCCAGACGAGTGCCTTCAACCTCTTGGGACCTGTACATATCCAGTATAACTTTATAAAAAAAAGTGAATTGTTTTTTTAAAAATGGTTGATTAGTTTCCTACTTTGGTTAGAAGTCCAAAATCCTAAGAAATTAAGCTTTGGAATCCAACAATATACCAAGTGAGACACATACGGCAATTTTGTCCAATATTCTTGAGACACCTTATTGAATTAAGTTGAAGTATCTTTGAGGTCCATTGTATTAAGAGAACAGTTTATATATTACTGTGGGCCGCGATTTTACCTAGCCTCTGGAGAGGAGAATGTAACAGATGTAAGACCAGGGGGTTCAAATAACTATACTGAACAACATGCCAGACAACAATGGACGAGTGAAAGAAAAAAGTGTTAAGTGGTTTTCCTGGGGAATATAGAGAGGGTGGAGAATGCAAATGTTCCACCTCCAGTTTTGCAAAAATCCAGCCTTTTAAAGCTACGCCCTGAGGAGTGGGCCACCATCGGCTGATCACCTGTTACGTAAGGCTAAGATCAAAGGCCCAAACTGTATAAGAGAAAGATTGAACTATTCATGGTTGTTCTGGTTCTAAATCTGAGACAGTTATGAACTTGTAACCATGGGGAAATCCCAACTGTGGGTGTTGAAGGACTGACCCACCAGAGCCCAAGACTAGAGTTGCACTGACCTTTTGTAAGCTTTTTAGCATGTGTGTAGGTTCAATTATTGTTTTTAACATATTTTCTCTGTAATGCTTTCACCTCAAGATAGGATGACCATCCATTCCATTAGGACAGTCCTGTATTTAAGCCCTCTTGCAGGTGTCTCACCTTTTTTAAAAAACGGGCAAATTGTCCCATATTTTCCGCTCCCCCTGCTGGTCAGTCAGCAGTCAGCGCAGCCCCAGCCCCATCTTGTTTGTGGCTGGCAGATAAGTGAGGGCAGGCGGTGGCCGGTCAGTGAGAGCATGTGGTGGCCTCAGGCCGGGTGGAGAGGCAAGAAGAGGCAACGTCAGATAGGAGGCGAGGAAGCCCTGATGGGGGCGGGCAGGCTTAGGGGTGTGTGTCACCCTCCCCATGTTAACCTAAAGCATGGGTTCTCAATGGGGGTCCGCAAGCCCTTTCAGGGGGCCACTGGGCGCTGATGCTGAAACCCAGAGCCTGAGCCCAAGTGCCCCAATCCCCGGCACCTGCCGCGGGGCTGAAGAGCCGATCCCCGGCGCGCCTCTCCCCCCGCTGAAGCCGGGAGCTGCGAGGCTGAAGCCCCAGTCCCCATTACCCCCCTGGGGCTAAAGGCAGGAGTGGCAGCGCTGAATCCCGGATACTCGGTGCTCCCCATGGGGCAGAAGCCCCCTGAGCCGATGGGCAGAGTTGGGGGACACCTGGGATGTTGTCCAATCCCCAAACTGCAGTGCAAGTGCAGGGCAGTCCCAGGGGGCAGCTCAACACCCCTCAACACACCTCCTTCTCTCCCCAGCCAGTTCGGAGACAGGAAGCCGGAGCTGGGCAGTGCAGGGCAGTTGCACCACTGGCTGGTGGTGTTCCCTCCTCTCTTACTGCTACTAGTGCAGGGGGTTGAAGCTGCTCCTCAACTCCCAGCCCCCTTTTCTCATGCAGCTGGTAAGAGCCGCAGGGGTCAGGGACCCAGTTCCAAGACTGGCAGAGCCCTCAGGGAACAGGGACCGCAGGGGACCCCTCCTGGCACACAGCCCCTAGCTACCTCTTCTCTGCACCCTAAGCTACCCACTGCCCACACACAGCCCCAAGCTACCCCTTCCCTGCACCCTGAGCTACCCCCCTGCCCGCACACAGCCCCTAGCTACACCGCTGCCCGCACCCTGAGCTGTTTTCAAACTTTTTGAGCTGAGTCCCCCACCTCTGAATTATAATATTTGGTTGCACCTCCCCTCCCCCCCCCCCCCCCCCCACAATCAAGACAGGCTGGGTGGTCTGCTGATGTGAATCGGGAGGTGGAGGGGGCACTCCCTTCCCAGACCCCCCATGTGGAGCTGGCTCGAGCCCCACTGGCTCCTACCCCCAAAATAGAAGTCATACTACACCTATGCCCGAGCCCCCCGGCCCCGACCCCCAAACTCCCCTTCCCCTGTTGGACCCTGGAGTTTTTTATAGCATGTTGGGGCGGGGCTACTGCATAGTTCTGATTGATTGCCGTTGAACTCACTTGAATATGAGCAATTTTACCAGGTATCCCATATTCAACATAGGGAAATATAGTCAACCTACCTCATGAATAAATGTACTTGCTTATAAAAAGCTTTGTGGTACCTTTTAATTCTGGCAATTACACTGTTTATAGCCTCTGGAGAGAAAGCAAAGTGCAGATGCTGGCCTGTGTAGGAGGTTTGGCTTGCTGGGGAATAGCACAGTGTATGCAGGATAACTGTGCAGCCTGGAAATCCTCTCATCAGGAGGGAGAGAGAGATGCAGGTCTCTACCCAAAAAAGAGGTGACTGCTGAAGAGCAGGTTGTCTAGAGTGAGCAGCTTCCAGGGACCATGGAGGAGGAATACAAGTGCACTGGTCCTGAACTGACACCTCTCAGTAAGAATCTATTGTTTCTTTCTCAGTGCCCCTTATTAAACTTAACTCTTTAATATGGTCTTCAGAGTGGTATGCTGAGGTTTACAAGTTTATGAAGACATGAAATTAAAATGCACTAAACTCATTAGACAAGTTGCGCTAATTATTATTGTATTTAAAAAACCCATATATTCCCATCTAGTAAGGCACACCTATATTTTACTCACATTCTATCTTAATGACCTATGTTACTGAAGTTAGCTTAAATAAAAATGTTACTTTATGAAATGCATTTTTTTTTCTGATTGGAACAGGTTTTATTGCTTTAAGAAGTCATCTGAGCCAAGAAAAAAAAAAATCTGTATATAACCATTACTGAAGATGAAGTTTTCCAAATTATTTTAACACATTGTTATTGCTTAATTTTCTGAAAATCAAATAAAAATTGCTTATCATTTGAACAGTAAAGCCACTTTTTAATAATCCTATTTTGTGTATTGTAACAAAAATTAAAAGCTGACATTTATTAATATTAAGGTAAATTACCAAAATGTTAAAAATTACAAAAACTATGGGTGGTGAGGGTAGAAGGGGAAGTCAAGATTGAGTGTAGACTGCCAACTTCCCTCTCCCGCCCCCAGAAAAACCCATAACCACCCAACACCCACCCACTATGCCAAAGGTTAAGTCATTTAGTCAAGTTCAAAGATCTTCAAAGAGTGCTTAGATCCAGATAAGCCCATATGTTACCAAAATTCTGTGAAAAAGCTATTACTTTCCAATCTGCTTTTCATGTCTACATTACAGAACACACAGATGCTTAGCATCACTCAATATCTCTAAATTCTCACACCAGATAATCAAGGGTCACCAATAACTTTCCTATCTAAAATCCTAAGAAATGTCTTTATTCCATCAACACTTAGTCCAATTGTAAAAACTGAAAGTATCCATAAAAGCCCATTCAGTTACTGCACAATAAGTGTTAATTTGCTAATTTCTTCACAGGTAATCAATTAAAATGTAAAATATTGGACAAAATTAGTTGCACTAAATTTAACAGCTGCTCCATAAGCATAATTAGTTTCACAAGGACCATATGTATTCTGAACAGAGACAGAGTTGAAACAAATAAGCAGATTTTAAAACAAGTTTGAGGAAATCTGCATTTAATTAGCAGGTGGGCACTACAACTGCATAATGTTTTTATACATTTATATTTATGAAGTGACAGAAGATCTAAAGGCTTTTTAAAATGGCGTTTATTGTTTGAATGGGAACTGTTTTGCTGCATGCTAAAGTGATTTAAATCCTTATAGCTCTTCTTTGAAAAAATCATAAATGGTGAAAGAAAACATGTGGAAAACTGTAAAACTAGAAAGAATTTGCGACAAAAAACAGATACACATACCATAACCAAAAGGAAACTACACTTAATTAAATGTACACTACATCTGGAATATCAGCCTAATAAAACGTGAAACTATTAATTTTCATTGTTCTAAAGGAAATGAGGTCAGTGTCGTTTAGTATTTCCCCAATTATATTGCACTAAAGCATTGGACTATATCTTCTAGGTACAATCTAATCTTCTCAAAACATTACAATTTGAAAACAGTCACCAAGATGTACTTTAAGAAATGGAAAGGAGGACTGAGGGACTTTTAACAAAAACAAAAGGAGAGTGCAAGCACTCAAGTACAAGAAAATGAGCACTGTTCCAGTGAAGGCAAGTGTTGGGTACAAATGACTTATCTGGCAAATAACAGGCACCACCCAACTGAAAGTTTCTAAGATGTCAAGTTCTTTACTGACACTCTTTATAATAGTCTTTCAGCTGATAACAATCCCTGCTAACTTCTTATAAGCCCAACAACAACAAAAATCAAACTTGTCCTTAACATTTCAGATAGACGTGAAAAGGAAAATATAGTCACTATTGGAAAGAATGCATGGTGGCAAACTACACTACCCACTAACTTTCATATTGTCTAAACCCTGGTACAACTGATTAAAGCAAATTGAAGCACTCTGTCAAAGTACATTAAGAAGGGCTTTTTTATTGAACTATCACTAGCGAGGAAAAGACTTCACAGGATGAGTTCTTAAAGAATCAAAACTATGGTTTCAAGCACCATAAATCCACTGTTGTTCACAGTGAGGACGTTAATAAATAATAAATTGTAAGACAGTATTACTAAGTGCAGACATGCTCCACGCTGTACAATGCTCAAAGTCAAGGTAATTAGATGCTTACAAACTAAAAATACACAGAGTTTAGGTAAGAATACTCAGAGAGCTCTAGGGGAGAGTAATAAAACTGTTTTTAAATAAAATGGGAGTGGAGAAAATATATTTACATAATCATCATTTAAAGGTAGAATACATGATTTTTAAGGATTTTAAAGGAGAGTTGGAAGCCTGGTGTACTGTGATAAAGAAGGTTATTCAAAGCACAGGGTTTAGACATGGTAAAAGGCAGAAATATAAGATGGAGAGGAGAAAAGGGGAGTGGTGAAGTTGACATTACTGGTGGAGAAAAGTGAGACGAATAATAAACAGAAGCAGATGCATAAGCATAGACAGAGCTGTGCAGAGTTGGGAAAATTAAGGATATTAATTGATTCACTAGATATGCAGCCTGAACTTCTGCATCCCAGTATTGAGCAGCCCTTCAGTTATAAACCAGTACAAGCACACAATTAACACAGTTAAGAAAATATTTTATTTTCAAGCTTTCAAGGTGTTATGAAAAATGAAATATTTATTTTGAAAATTATGAAGTCTTCTCAGTGGACTGGACCAGAATAAAGCAGGATAGCAGGGTATATAGGAAGATGTTGCTTTTAGCTTTATTGTGTTTATTCATTTGTGTTCCTTCTGTCACAAATTCCATATCTCCAGACTCTGACCTTCCAGTCCACCTACCCTCACTTGTGAAGAGGCCCAAACCACACCTGTGTTTGCTACAATACCTTCAATGCATAGAAGAGATTGCTTAGAAAATGTGAGACTCCGGTGCCAAAAAATATATTGATGATACATCTCCTGCTCAGTACATACAGGCAATGCCATTTGACAAAGGTGTCAGATAAGCTGCAAGAGAGCAACATCTGAATGAAGATCAACTGGTTCAAGTTAAACCAAGCATCACATATGGCTTACTTGGCTTCAGCTTCCATTAGCTGCTCTTCATCCAGATGCTGATCTCTTGCTGACCTCTTGCAGGGTTTGTGACTGCATTCCTTGCCTACAGAATGTCCAACCAGGGGAGAGGACCGAGCCATTTTCAGAGCACTTTGCCATTGGGCCGTCACAAAATAACAGAGGCAGAGAGAGAGAGAGAGAGGATAGAAAGCAAAGGTTCTGAACTTAGGAAAGGAAGAATGCAGGCAACGGCAGATAAGTTTATGTAAATGTTAACTACTGAATTTAGCCTGCTATACTATGGTGAAGAGAGCCCTAGAAATAAGGTAAGACCTATTTACTAGAAATACTATCTATGAAAGATTACTTTAGGTGATCTCTCTTGCACAAGCTCAGGATGCCCACTGGCATCCATACCATAAGTACACTCTTAAGCTGATCAGCAGCAAACCAGTTGCTGAAAGCCTTCAGGATAATGTCCTTTTTAAAACACCCCACTTTCAGGAAGAGAGATGTTTTAATGGGAAAAAGCCAGTGTTGGCAGCAGGAACAAGCAGTCAGGTAGTGATTCGAGATCTCTGAGTCCATCCTAATTTCACACTGCAGACAGACCTGTATGAAAAAGTTAAACTGAAAACAAGTGTGTAGAATGCCATTTATGTTAAGTCTCCATAACATTCCCCACTTCACCAATCAAAAGAAGAAAAATAAAAACCTTCCAGAGGTCTGCCAGTTTTAAAATAAACCAGCTGGACTGTAAACATTAGCTACCTAGCCTAAGGAACTCAAAGCCAAAAGCTTTTATCCAGGTTTTCAATAACAACTGAAGAGGGAAGAATAAAGCTAGCCATATAACTGAATGTCAATGTAACTTGGCTTTCCTGGTCAGTTGGAGGTCTGTAAATCAGGGACCCTAGAGCAATCCTTCCCACGCTGAAATGGGATTCAACTGCCTTTGCAGCACTGCCCTCCATCCAGCTACGCTAGATCCACATGGAAGAAGTGTGTGGAGAGTATGCAGACCAGTGGCATTGCTTGTGGGAGCACATTATCCCTGCCTCCAACACAACAGAGTTTGCAAGGAAATTTGTCTGGAGCTGTGTGCAAGGGGCTTTTCTGCTAAGCCCGTTACAACCAAGAACACCTCCCTCTCTGGTTTAAGATTGGGATTCTGGGAGCAGACGTGGCCAGTGGAAGTATAATGAAGTATGCTGACAGGGATTGAGGAAGCAACTGTGTGGATAGCCCTGGCCTCCCACTGATCTCCTGGAATCTATGCAGATTCCAAAGAATCCATTACTTTCTAGGTGGCCTACACAAGCTATTCCTGAGGGGAACTGTAAACCCTTCCCATCCAACAGAATGAGGGGGAAACTCTCTAGCCCCGGTTTATTTTAGCTTCACCTTTCACAGGGGACAGTATTTGTCCTAGATACAACTGGTCCAAAGAAGTCAAACCACTTTGGCCTTGTTTTCACTTGGAAAAGAGCTGTGTTTTTAACTTGAGTTAACTAACCCAGAGGTAAAATGTTAGTGAAAACAAGACAGTTTGTAATGTTCACATGAGTTAGCAGATTGACTCAAGATGCTAACTCGTGTGAGAACAAACTGCCTTGTCTTCACTAGGATTTTACCTCTGGGTTAGTTAACAAGTTTTTTCCAAGTGAAGAGATAGCCTCTCTCAGGCAAACAACACATCGTTCTTTCCTTAGAGACCATTTGAAAAAAGGAAATTTGTTATGAAAAAGCTATATTTAAATAATTTTATGAGAGACCAACAAAAGCTAGGATTTAAGTTTAAGCTGACAGTTTTTAAACTTATAAAACTATGTGGTCACACCAACAGGAGTCAGCATGCTGCCATGACTGTTAGGTAAAACAATTGACCCCCATTCACAGTAGTCCTGTCTAAAAGATCTTGACTTTAAAAATCCAAATATAGGGGGGAAGGATTACAGAGAGAGGCACATGTGCGCGTGCATAGAGACACACACACACACACACTCCAGATGTATTACTGATTTTAAAAAGTTAACACATACACAAAAATAACCCTGCATTAAACTATAGTTAGGGTTGCTAAGAGAAGCATTCTATAATCAGGTAATGAAAAGGTCAAGTTCACTGTAATTTTAACTGTACCAATATATGCACTTAAATAAAAGAGGCTCCTCTAGTCCCTAGACTAGAGCAGTGGCAAAAGAGCTGCTGCACTGCCACAGAATGACTTGAGCAGGAAGCATTCCTCCCCCTCCAAGCCCAGCTCCAGAGCAACTTCCCAGTCTGGCTGCTTGGGCTATGCAGGGAGGTCAGAAATTGGGCCTTTTTCCTAACTCTGTATTGTTTCAGTCTGTCTTTCCCTGCAGGAAAACAATTTTGCATCTGTTTATGTTCTTCATTTTTTTTTTTTTTATTGAAAACAAATTCTGCATGAATTGAGTATGGCACCATTCTCCATTAGCGAATGGATTTGTCAAATCTTGTATTTAATTCATTTATTTATACACACTTATTCTATTCATGATCGAGTTGGAGTTTATTTTTAAAAGCAAGTGTGCAATTTATTTTTAAACTATGAATAAATAAACCAATACTTTCGTGCACTTTTCTATTACAACATGCATATGTTAGTAGGTTGTACATCTGCTTTTACAGAAAAATCTGGATATAGCATACAGTACAAATAAGTGATGGTCACGTTAACACCACCCTGTACTGAAAACCCACCGACCGCTATGCCTACCTTCATGCCTCCAGCTTCCACCCCGGACACACCACACGATCCATCATCTACAGTCAAGCGCTGAGGTACAACCGCATCTGCTCCAACCCCTCAGACAGAGACCTACACCTACAAGATGTTCACCAAGCATTCTCAAAACTACAATATCCGCACAAGGAAATAAGGAAACAAATCAACAGAGCCAGACGTGTACCCAGAAGCCTCCTGTTACAAGATAAGCCCAAGAAAGGAACCAACAGAACTTCACTGGCCATCACCTACAGTCCTCAGCTTAAACTTCTCCAGCGCATCATCAGTGATCTACAACCCATCCTGGACAATGATCCCTCACTTTCACAGACCTTGGGAGGCAGGACAGTCCTCGCCCACAGACGACCCGCCAACCTTAAGCATATTCTCACCAATAACCACACACCGCACCATAACAACTCTAACTCAGGAACCAATCATGCAACAAACCTCGATGCCAACTCTGCCCACATATCTACAGCAGCAACACCATCACAGAACCTAACCAGATCAGCTACAACCTCACCGGTTCATTCACCTGCAGGTCCACCAATGTTATATATGCCATCATGTGCCAGCAATGCCCCTCTGCTATGTACATTGGCCAAACTGGACAGTCACTACGTAAAAGGATCAATGGACACAAATCAGATATCAGGAATGGCAATATACAAAAACCTGTAGGAGAACACTTCAACCTCCCTGGCCACACAATAGCAGATGTAAAGGTAGCCATCTTACAGCAAAAAAACTTCAGGACCAGACTCCAAAGAGAAACTGCTGAGCTTCAGTTCATTTGCAAATTTGACACCATCAGATCAGGATTAAACAAAGACTGTGAATGGCTAGCCAACTACAAAAACAGTTTCTCCTCCCTTGGTGTTCATACCTCAACTGCTAGCAGAGGACCTCGCCCTCCCTGATTGAACTAACCTTGTTATCTCCAGACTGATTCTTGCCTGCATATTTATACCTGCCTCTGGAAATTTCCATTACATGCGTATGACGAAGTGGGTATTCACCCACGAAAGCTTATGCTCCAATACATCTGTTAGTCTTAAAGGTGCCACAGGACTCTCTGTTGCTTTGTCAAGGTAAGTCTCATTTCTGTCAAAGTTACAATTATTGTTATGTTGAAAAGAAAAAGTTAGTTACGAAATATCAACCACAATTTTGAAATCTCTGGCTTACCAATATTGTGTAATTTAATTTCTTAATTTTCTTCAATTTCTGTTTGAAATCTTGAGTATATTTTGTATATAATATTAACATAAAAAATTGTTGTATAAAAATTACAAGATACTAATTAAGGAATAGATAAAATACAAATTTTGAGATAACTTCAAATAACGTTTTTCCTTTCAGTAGATACATGCTATTATACGTAAATTGTTACACTTTGATGTGCCGTTTAATAATTTTAAAACTATTTTATTTGCTAAAAGATAACAATTAGCCATTCAAAAGTATAAAACCTTACATTTTTACAGAGCTCACCATTCTCAAGGATCCTATCAGTGAAATGTTGCCTGCTTAAAGTGTTCAAAGTACATATTTCGCAGTGCACAGGGAGACTGCATAAAAGTTTAGGACTGGGAGTGAATACCAATGCCCTCAAAACTCTCCTCTCTTGTGACATCTACAAAACAATTTCAACCATAGTTAATCAGCAGGTGAATTATGATTGCTGTTTTTTAGCCAGACCAATGTTGTGTCCTTGTTCCCTTGTGCTCCCCCTGTCTTCTTGTTGCATTCACTTGTTGTCTTATACTTTGATCTAAGCTCTTCAAGGCAGGCACCTTTTTTTTTTTTTAAATCTCTGCACAGTACCTAGAGCTTAATGGAGCCGATCCACAAGTGGAGCTCCTAAGCACTACCTCAATACAATAATAATAGCATTTACTTGAATTCACAGGGTAGGGTCACCAGATGTCCCGATTTTATAGGGACAGACCCGATTTTTTGGTCTTTTTCTTATGTAGGCTCCTATTACCCCCAACCCCCATCTCGATTTTTCACATCTGCTGCCTGGTCACCCTATCACAAGGAGATATTAGGCAGCCCAATGAAATTACCTAAATTGGGTCAACGGAGTCAGACACCACTTGTTAACTGCTCTCACTAATGCAAGTACATGCATTCACATAATTTTGGAACCACTTTAAATTTAATAGAATGCCAGGATGTACACAGAACTTGGGGAAAAAATTCTGGATGTGGTTTGTTTTTCAACAGCGAAGCAGCCAGCACTAGCACTTAGTGATCCAAGGCGCTGTTTAAGCAAAGGATTTAAACACATATCTAAATTTAAGCATTCAAGTAGTCTCAATGAAGTCAGTGGGAGTATTCATGTACTTGAAATTATGTATGTGCTTAAATCCCTTGCTGAACTGGTGCCCAAATTAGGTTTCAGAACTAACACAATACTTGGATGAATGAAGAAAGTTTAGTGTCACTGTCTCTGCCTGAATGGCTACAGATTCAGCCTTTACACTATTGTCTTATCTTCACAACTGGTGAAGGTAGAAACATTAACAAAGTGCTAGGTTTATGAAGCAATATGGAGAGGTCAAAACCATGACTTGCAAAATGAGTAGTTCAGGGGTTCTCAAACTGGGGGTCGGGACCCCTCAGAGGGTCGCAAAGTTATTACATGGGGGGGGGTCGCGAGCTGTCAACCTCCACCCCAAACTCTGCTTTGCCTCCAGCATTTATAATGGTGTTAAATATATAAAAATGTGTTTTTAATTTATAAGGGTGGGGGTCGCACTCAGAGGCTTGCTATGTGAAAGGGGTCACCAGTACAAAAGTTTGAGAACCACTGGAGTAGTTTAATATCATATATAACGAATGCAGCCACACTTTTACTATGGGAGCACTAATTTTGCATTTTACAAAACCACCATGTACATGAAAAAAATGCCTGATAAACTGAAATGTTTTAATATTCTCCTTAATGAACAATGAACTCATTTGCTGCAGCCTGATGACGAACCAACAGCTGCTAACCTTATCTGTAGCACAAGCTAGTTTAGTGGAAGGTATCACCTATAATTAGGTCTTTCCCAAATCCCAACTCTAATGACTAATTTAAAAACTCCAAGAAAAAAAAATCTGAAAATTTCACTCAGTATTCTAGGACAGAAATGTTATTACTAAAACTGGAAGCATTGCATAAAAGATTTTTAAATTAAACAGTAATACACAGAAGAGAAAATGTTTCAAAAACAAAAACAATCTCAACTACTTTTTTTAAATGAATAGATTAATCATTAGAATTGCATGTACTATGACTGTACATGACTATCTTACATGACAATTTTAACTAAGGTTCATTGTGCTAGCAAATATGCTCGTTTTACTGTTATCTTGTCCTTCATCTCTCCCCACCTCCATGTGTTTCATTTACCCGTTGTGTTCTGCTGTAGCCTAGATTGTAAATTCTTTGGGGCAGAGATTGTATTTTGATTAGGGGTTTGTACAGCACCTAGCACATCAGGGACCTGATCCCTGACTGGGCATCTCAATTGCTACTCTAATGTAAGGCACTACTGTAATATAAATAACAGAAATTTACTCTATTAAATTCACAGAACTTCAATTTTTAAATGTAGCTGAAACCACTGCATATTATCTATTCTGTTGTACTGGAATGCTGCAGAATCCAGAGGCCTTGCCATAGAATTTAGGCCACTTTCCTCAGAGTACCCAGGATCTTGCTCTATTTCATTGATTGCTCTCCAGTATTCCCTCCATTTAGACTGCTGTTTCCAGGTTAGAGCAGGGTAACAATATCACCCAGTAACCCCCAGCTGACATCACAAACACAAATGGCCCATTCAACTTGGTGGCAGCCTATTTTGACTTCATAGTCTGCAGCTGGACATAGAGCCTGACATTTTTTCTGTTGCTGCTGCTGTCATTCTGACTGTAGTAATCACTTGTTGGCTGGTTCCATGGACAGGGCCTACTGGATGGGGCAAGTGTTTGATTGTCCAGGGGTTTGCTCTATTTTTTTTTTTTTTTTAAACAGGAAAAGCAGTAAGTGAAAGCCATTTGTCCTTTCTGGGTAGCCTTTTCTTTCCTGTGATGATTTCAGTGATAGATGGGGCACTATGGCAAGGATACAGAATGCTAATGTAGGCAAGGGTTGATAAGGTGGCCTGCTCTCAGGGATAAATGTAGGATAAGGGCTAGGTGGGCAAATGAAAGAGGGATGAAGGGCAATGGTAGGGTCCCAGCAAGGACCTGGGAGTGGGCGGGGGGTGGGGGAGACTGGCAAGATTGAAGAAGCAGGCTAGAGCCATGTAGACCAGGGAACAGAACTGTCACAGCTGAAGAGGCAAACTGGACAGGTGCAAATATAAAGCTACAACACTCTCTCCCAAGCTAGAACTGTAATTGGGACAAATCATCTCCTTTCTCAATTCAGAGGGAGTGCACAGATTGCCCTCCAGGTCCTGCATTTCCCCAAGATGATTTAGATTCTATTCCCAACACACATCTGGGGGAGTGGGGAGAAGGAGCTGCTGATCTGCACCCGAAAGAAACCACTGCTTTAGTTCCACTGAGAACTAGGGGAAGAGATGGCCAATGAGAGCTTCCTAGGCGTGAATGTGGTAGTGAAAGAGAGGAGGGTTGTAGCTGGAAGGAGAGGCAGGAAGTGGAACTCAGATAGGAGGGAGTTAAGAAGAAACAAAGGAGCTGAACAGTCAGTCAGGGACTGAGTTGTTTCCACAGCTAAAATGGGACCTTATTTGCTTTTGCCAACTATTAAATCTGCCTCTGACTGCTGTCTGTCCCAGTGTTGCCAACTGAGCAATTTTATCACAATTCTCATGATATTTAGCTTTTTTTCTTAAAGCCCCAGCTTCTGCAATCAAATGATTAGAGAGGAAGTCAGGTCTATGGAGCCTGGGGCAGCTGGCATTCCCACATCACCCCTGGGAGGCCATATCCCAGAAACACTGTGAAGATTAGGTGCAGTACCAAATGGTGCAGAGTGACACCACCAAATGGTGCAGAGCAACAGCACCCTCTGGCCTTCTTATTGGCCTATACTTACTATTTAACCCTGGAGCGCAGCCCAGGAAGTTGTCTGGGAAACCATGCTGACTTCTGGCTTGCTGCAACGCCAGGCCTCACCTTGTTTACAGATCTCCAATCTCCAACCCCAGCCTGACTCTGACCCTGGCTTTTGCCTATTGTTCCCAGCTCTACCAGTTACTCTGATCCCTACATTCTGACTACCACCTAGGACCATCCTTGACCAGTGAAACCAGCCCAGCCATGACTGCTACACCAGACTGTCCATGCCCTGGTCCCTTACAGAATCTTAGCTTTCAGGGATTCAAAATAATGGGGTGCAGGGGTCTGACAGGGAAATCAGTCCTAGATCTAGATGGGCTGAGGACACTGGTAGCCCAAAAATACATTCAAATTATCCGGTTGAGCATTCTTGATGATGCCAATGCCATGCGCCAACTCTCAATGGTGCACAGAAGGCACAGAAGGAAAATAAAGTCTCTATGCCCCTCATCTCGTTATCTTTGATGGACAAGCACAAAAAAACTCAAACTGAACAATTGTTTGAGATCCCCTCCAATTTGCTGTTTTTGGGGGAGGCACTTCCTGTTTGATCTATGGGAGCCACATTACTTGGCTCTTTGTATCTTTCTGGATTGGCAGGATGGGCAAAGTAATACTAAAGGAACAGACAAATATTTAAACTCTCAAATACATTGTTTCCAAAAATGGATAATTTGCCATAATTCATATTTAATATTTTCATCGACTAACCTATGGAAATATGGCTTCAGGGCATGGATGACACTAATGAAATAAATTCTTCCTGTTTTACAAACTATAGTTTGTAAAATACAACAGGACACCTGGAGGAGATGAGAGTAAAGAAAGGCAGTTAGGGGAGAGGGAAACTGAGGAGGAAAAAAAGGTGACAGTTTTAAACTGCTCCTCTTCATAAAGTGCCAAGATGCAGAAAGTGGCCCTAATAGCCATTTTCTAGTGTATAAATTAAAGTAGGAGCTGTTCAACATTCAAATTTAAAACTTGTAAAAGAAAGTGAGTTAAAATTGGCTGCTGGGCAATGAATTGTGACTGAAAGAATAGCTACGGGTTTGGGGTTCTCAGTACTAGACAAAGTGAAGGAGAAAGTAATGGCCAGTGCAGTAGCCAAAGAGGATGAACAATGGTCAAAGCAGGAGACAATTTGACCTAGTCAGTGGTGTCCCCCTCAACAAGGTCAAGGATGTAGGGAAGGCTTGGAGGTCACATTTGTCTAAGATAACCTGAACAGATGTCTCTCACTTCTAAGAGAGGCCTGAATGTTTTGTTGTTTATGCATCATTTAAAAATTAATATTTTTAAAATAAAAGACAATAAAAAAAATAAGTCTGCTTTTCCTTGTTTTACTGGAAGACATGGAGGTCTCCGCCGTATACTATGAGTTCTCACAAATTAACTGAAGGGACACAGCACTGAAACGTTACAGTAACATCCTCTCTCACAATTGTCTATTAGGCATCAGATTTAAATGGGTGTTAACAAAATCCCTTCCCCTCATTATTTCTCAGTTTTTAGTCTCTCGTGAAGTCATAATTTCATATCTTTATTGTTCGAGTGGCTAGTTTTTGGGGGCTAAAAGGTCCCATTTAAATTTTAATAATTGTTTGAATTGTGCATAGCTCCAAGATGGTTGGACGCTTTAAAAAAATATTCAGGTCACACGGTCTTCTGGTCTCTCAAGGTTCCCAAAATACTTGCTCTTAAAACATATATTGTTATTTAATGCAGTGATAAACACCTTTACTATAACTTGATGAGAAAGAGATTGATTACCATAAAGTGTTTTGTATATTAATACATATGCCAACTATTTGAAGTAATCATCAAGGTCTGAAGTAGATGACAATTAATTAAAGTGGAAGAGGAAGATATCTGCATTCCTAACTGGGCAAGAAAAGGGAAAGCCCACAATTTTCTAATATACATTTGGAAGGGCCTTCATTTGCTTAATAAATTTATCAATATTTGCAATCATGCACAAATTAAAGGCAGATTCATTACTTATTGAGGAACAGAAACACATTTTTATTAAAACACAAGGAAAAACTGTATATACATGGAAAGCCCTCATCACATCAAAAGTTAACTACACCCAAAACATGCAGGTACACCAATGTCCAAGAACAGATGACCAGCAACTACGCATCTCCAAATGACTGGATGCCGTGTTGGAACACCTTATCTCCACTACATGGAGAAGCCATACTTTTTCAGCCAATGCTTTATCCCTTTCGAACACAGACATGCTGCCCTCCCTTAATAATAAATAATATATGGAGATATCCTATCTCCTAGAACTGGAAGGGACCCCGAAAGGTCATCCAGTCCAGCCCCCTGCCTGTCACTAGCAGGACCAAGTACTGATTTTTCCCCAGATCCCTAAGTGGCCCCCTCAAGGACTGAACTCACAACCCATCGGTTTAGCAGGCCAATGCTCAAACCACTGAGCTATCCCTCCCCCACCACCCTATCACATACTTGAGCTCCATCACATGTAGGAAGCAGGCATGCAGTGATTTATACAACAGATCGAGTCTTCCCTTTTAAAGTGCCAATCATCATGCAGCTGTCAAATTGCTGTACAGATCAGATAAGAATTCCACCATATACCTTTGCATGTTGGAACATTCATGTAAAAGTTGTTCTAACATTTTTTTCCTTATAAAGGATGTAATACAGCTATCCGCCTAGACTCACACAGCAAACAAATGGCTGTGTATAATTAGACAAAGCCAAACATGATAATAAAATGTACTTTTGTGGACACAGCAGCTGTCCAAATGGGTACTGTACAAAAAAAAAACAAGAATATAGGTAGCCAGAGAGACAACTGCAGCCAAGTTGAGTCCGCAGTACAACTAACTCAAAAGAGGGCTTTGTACAATGTAGAGTCAGGTAAGAGGTTCTGAGTGGCTTGTAGCCATTTTATTGCTTCAGCCAGGTGAGTCCAATCCTGATCAAGAACTGCATCCCTAGAGCTTTGCCAACCATGAACTTCACCATTTTGAGATCCATGGTAGACAAAAATCCAGCAATCTATAAACGTTTCCATTATATTAGTAAGGTGATAACAGGACCACCTAACCATCCAAAGTCCCATTCTATTATTTCGTTTGGGACAGAGCCATCAGTCAGACCAGACTGGTTGCTACATGTGACTTTTTCTGCACATTGCTAGAAATGGGTCTATTTAGGACTCATCTTTGATGTGACCAGATGTGACTACCCACCAGAAACTTTACCAAATGGCCAGGAAGTGCTTATGCAACATTAGCTTAAGGTTTGGATGGTTGTAATGTAGCACATGTATGATTTATTTCTGTGTAACACATCTAATTGAAAGGCTTCTTCACTTTGATGTGTGGGTGCTTTGGCTCTTGAAAAAATGTGTTAGGTGAGAATTGCACAGTACAGTATTTATTCAGGAGTTGTAGCATTATTAAATGTATTACATATCTTGTATTGTTTTTTAAATAATTCAGAAACAGGATGTATGACTGTCATGTAACCAAAATAGTACACAAGACAAAAAATGTCCAGAAGAGAGAACTGCAAAAATAAAGCAAATTACATTTTATTCAAAAATTTGGAGATCTGGAAGCATTCTAGGCCAGATTCACCCCAGTATAATTTTACAAATGTCCCCAGTGGAGAACAGTTTACAAAGGAATGGCGTATGATGATGCAAAGTAGCCACAACCCAAGTAACAATAAGGGAAGTGGGCCCTCAGAGGCCAAGCACAGCCCAGAAAGTGGGCAACATTGATCTACAGGAGGCATGGCTAGGGAGTGTGCTGACTCAAACTTCCACCTGAAGTGCTCTAACAAAGCCCCAGGTTTTAAGCCTGATCTCAGTCAATCCCTAAGGGGGGAGGAGGGCAGCAGCAGAAATACCTTTTGTTCGGCATGATAGTAAATCTCTCCCTCTCTCCCTCCTCGAATAGGAGGCCTTATTAATTAAAGCTAATTTTGGGATCCACTGAGGTTGAACCCAAAATTCAGTAATAACCACGAGATTTCAAAGCATGTCATGGTTACATATGCAATCCTACAAATTAGTTGCCTCAACACTGTGGGGTTATTTTAATCATCAACTTCAACTGTTTTACAATTAATATAATATGATACCTATACACACATATGATTACAAATATATCATCATATTACACAGTGTAAGTCAATAAAGCAGGGGTAGCCATTGTCAAAAGTTACAATTTTGACTATTAGCAGAATTTCCCATACAGTAGAACCTCAGAGTTACAAACACCAGAGTTACGAACTGACCAGCTTTCTTCTTCTGCATAGTAAAGTTTCAAAGTTGTATTAAGTCAATGTTCAGCTGTAAACTTTTGAAACAACCACCATAACATTTTGTTCAGAGTTACAAACAACCTCCATTCTCGAGGTATTCGTAAGTGAGGTTCTACTGTACTTTTGAATGGAAAGTTCTTTTATGCCCAATTCAACCATGTCCAACATAGTCTTTAAGATTACTCAAAATAAAACATTTATAAACAGAATTTTGTATTTTATGAAGAATAGAGTAAGGATGTAAAGTAACACATTAAACTTTCTTTCATTTTACTAAAGAATAGATGATAAAATGCACATGATTTAAATCTAGTCTATGTTCTATTATGCAATCAACCAGAATCCAAGGCAAAATTCTCTTCACTCAATCCTTTTAAAAGATTTGGCCCAATCCAAGGCACATGCATGGTATTAAAGAAATAATAAAAGTAATGGTTTAGCTAAAAGCTGGAATAATCATCATAATTTTAATCATTGTTTAATACTGAATAATCTATGCCTTTAAAAGTACTGATAATCTTTTCTCCCTCTTTTGTTAATGTACTTTTTCTTTTTTACACTCACAAGAAAGGGACAATTTTCATTTTGAAAATTTAGCACCTCCAGTATTTTTCCTGTTCAAAACACTTAAATATTAACTAATTTTCTAACAATCTTTTTGATAAGTCTAGTAAGCAGCATTTCTGTGGTGATTTATTGACTGGACTTCATAAAACACATTCCAAATTATTATTAAAAAGAAAAGATACCTGTGATTTAATATAAATTGGTCTATCTTGAAAGCTTGTATAGCAGATGTGCTTAATACCTAAGCTTATGTTCTCTTCTTGAAGTCTACTCCTTGGAAAACAATCTCAAAATTGTAAGTCATCAAAACTAAAAATATTTACAAAATCTGCAACTTTTGTTAAGGATGAGTGGGTTTTTATAGTTTAATCTAGCTCAAGTCACTTGGTTTAACAGTTTAGTTACAATGGCTTCCAAACTATATGGAAGTCAGCAGTTTAATTTGCTTGACTGGGAGTTAAAACCAATGTATCTTGATTAAACTAATTTTTTTTTAATCTAGACATCTATTTTCAATCAATCTGCTAATATTTTAACTATATTCTGCATACATGATTTTTAACCTTGTGCTTTAATATTAAATGATTAAAACCACATTTGCCATAACAAAAAGGGTAAAGCTGACCTTTATTTTATTAGCCTACAATTTGCTTCACCACTGTTTTCTTAAGCTATATGAATGGCTTATGTACCTTGACAACATCCCACAGATGGTTATGATTATGTCTAACAGGACAACGCACTCATTGAAAACTTTCACAGACGCTTACCTAATGGGATGTCACATTAAATCTGATATAGTAAGATAAAATAACTATATACCAATTATATCATAGCAAAGAAATCATTTGAAATTGACATTCAAACATTTCTAAATTAATTCTTAAAAAGAACTAGTATACTAACACATTTACGTAAAAATGAGTTTTAAAACAAGTGTAAATATTACACAGCTTTCCTCTGTCAGGAGATGTCCTTGAATATATATATAGCTGTCAACATCTTGGATATAGATGCCCCTAACTACAAAACTCTGGTTAATGTCAGAATTCGATTTGACTACTTCTTGCTTCCTCTCTTAATGCTTAATGACTAATTCCTTAGAGATAGCCTTAAAAGCCCTAAAATGTTGTCCTTGGGTAGAAACTTTCACTCAGCAATCAATCGGGAGCAAATTAGATGATTGTGTTGAAATGTACTGCACTGTTTAAGCTAACAAATGAATGAAGAAAGGTAGTATATCGGAACATATGCCACTACACTGAAGTTGCTAAAAGGGTCTGCTGGAAGAATATTTGGTTTCCAACGAAGCTAATATGGTATAAGAAGGGACAGTGATGAAAGAATACCAAGTCATATGGAAATCCAAATATAGTGACAGACAATTATTTTACTAATTGCTAATGAATACAGTCAAGTGGCTTCAAAAAGCAAAACTTTGCTTGGACTACTTCAGGTTTTGACCTCTGCATGAGCAAATGCATTTCAAACTGAAGCCCACCAAAATTGATTAACGGCGCCAGCCAAGGCCAGCATGTAGTTGAAGCTTTTTTCCATCTATCACATGGCCCCAAGGATAGTTAAATGAACCTTAAAATGGCTACAAACAGCTCAATGACTACATAGAGTCCTGCCAATTAGAAATAATTAGGCAGTCATTTTGGTGGTAAGTCTTTTTAAGTGCATACATAATGATGCAATGATGCTTATTAGCAATCTCATATGAGCTACGCTCAAACAGCCTGAAATAATTATGCAACTATCACAAAGCCTTGCACATCTCTGTACTTCACCTTAATGCATTTAAAAATCCACTTCATTACCTCCAGTAATTAATCCTCCATTAATTGAAGGAAAAGCCCAGTTTACCGTGCTTCGTTTCTAATTATCTTATAAATAGTTATGGTTCTAATTAATGTGTTCATTAAGCTGAATATCTTTCTCAAAGCCATGCTCAGAGCAAAGGTTCTGCTTTTGAGAGAAAAATCCTCACTAGCCATAAGGTGAGGCCATTTTGGTTGTATTTGCTTTTATTTTAGTATATTCAACCTCCTAATTGGCATTTAAAATCTAATTTGGAAGAACTTCAAGAAGCTCATATAGGAAAAAAATAGGAAAAGGGATTTTTTTTTCCCACTCATTTTCCAATCAAGAAGCTTAAAGCTTTAATAGGAAAACTTTTAGCATATCTTTTTTTATATAGACTGGTGACAGATTTTCAGTGCTATGTCTCCAAATTAATTTAACTTCTATTAAAATTCAGCTTAGCCCTACACCTTACAGTCTAAGTAAATCTATAGAAGAAAAATATAGACGTAACAATAGTTACACAGAAAAAATACTTTAGTTGAGTAACATACTATCTACACAACACACACATTTAGTACCCTTGATACAGTTACATTATTCACTACAGGCCTGATCCAAATCTCATTAAAGCCGAGGGGAATCTTTTTATTGGTAAGAGTTGGATCAGGCCCTATAAAATTTGTGTTTCATCCAAGTTCAATGGAAGAAAAGATTTATTTCAAAACTAGATTTGAGGGTGGAGGGAGAAAAATCCTTGTAATTGAACACTTTCATAATATTTTGAAGTATGTTATCTGCAAATCTGAATAGTCATTGAAGTTGAAAAATAATTCTAATTGTTACTCTACAGAAGTATACACAAAATGTTCAAAATGTTTTTGTACTCAAATTTGTGTACTAAAATCATTTAATGTATACCTTTTCCTGAAATTTAACCATAGATTATCTTTTATTGTAAACAATATTTAAAATAAAGCGTTCCCCAGTTTCATTATACAAAGCAAACATGTTGCCACTTTTTTGTTGTTTTTTCAGCTAAGTATATTTAATACAAATAAAACATTTACCATTTTGTTCAGGTAATTATTGTGACAATTTACTGTGGCAGTAACTCCCTCACTCTCCCAAGTTAATAATGAATGTATTGCTCTGCACATGACTGAGGTCATCAAGCACTTTTTCTATTTCTCCCGTCCATTTATCTTTGTTCTCTCCTAATAATCTGCTTGGGTAAAATCCTGGCCTCACTCAAGTCAATGGGAGTTTTGCCATCAGCTTCAATGGGGACAGGAGTTCACCCCTTATGCACAAGATAAACCTATATTAGAATCAGATTGTGTGACCAAATACCAATCTAATGTCACTATTCTTGCAAAAAGTCTTTTATATCTTATCCAAAAAGGAGCACTTTCGACATCACAGTGCTCCTCAAAAATGAGCTACAAAGCAAAAACAAAGTTCTTTCCCCCTTTACTAATTTTTTATGAAGTATAAAGACTACCTCTATTCTCCCAGATTTTTTTTTAAACATTCAACATATCAGATACTGATTTACTTCTTTTTGCTGAGGACTTTGACAAATCTTGGAGGATTTAAGTAGTCTGAGCTATAATCTCCCTCTTCAACACTCCCATCCTCCTCCATTAATTTGGGGCTGAGACAGCGATGCCATTAAAATTCCAACCTTAAAATGTGATGTCATTATTTAGGTCCTCTAAAGACTTGCCAAAGTCCTCCAGCAAGATGACAGGAGTCACAAGCCTAATATTAAAAAAAATAAAGACAAGAAAAAAACTTTTCAAAAGTTATGAGTCAGTCTTTATAATAAATGAACATCAATGGATTCTTTTTTGGGGGGGGGGGCGCGCTTTTCAGTTCTGTCTCAGCATGATTAAGACTAACGCTCAGTATTAACTGAGAGGTAACAAAGCTACTTACTGAATTACCAACCTCCATCTTTTTTCTTAGTGGCCTCCCATACAAATACTGACCAACTCTGATGTTAGATTGAAATATTTGACAGCATTGTATAGGTGGTATGACTGTGGGTTAAATATTCCAAGATTGTTTCTATAACCATTTACACATATAACATGAGGGCCCTGTTGAGTCAACTTCTCTCTTTTCAGTCTTTCACTTGGCCTTTTAGAAATCTCCAGGGACAGGTAAAACCCCACATTAAATGACAATATTATATTGCAATACCATACCATATTGTCTTTTCTTCTGTTACACAAAAAAAGTCTTTGATTACCAGTTCTATATTACTGTTTCCTTATTTACAAAATGCAGTTAAAAAACACTCTTCCGTGAATTTATATTCATAGCATAAATGTCAATGTTACAAACTAGATATCTGAGATTTTATTTTCTTTATTTTTTTTTAATTAGTAAACATATAAGCTGGAAACTAATTGAGGGAATATTCCCTCATTTACAGCCCAGACATGAATAAATTAAAAAGATGCTCTACTGCTTTATCTTTAAGGATACACTGTCCTGCCATATTTCAAGAAAACAGAGTCAGGTACTTCGTGATTTAAAGTAGTATTTACTATTTATAAGCAACACTTAAACCGAAATCTGTTTCCATGTGGATTCCCCATCCCTACCCTTACATGATCACACTGCATAGTAAATTTATACATGCATACTTTGTATAGGGTCCTCGTCAGTGCTCCATTGTTGGTACAGATTTTCTTTTAGAAAAAGCAAAAAATTGAGATACACATTAGATTTACATTAACTTTGTATACAGATGTAAGAAAAAGGAAGAAAATTATGCCAAAAAATTAGATTTCTCTTCAAATTTGCTGATAAAGGGATTTATCAAATAGATTAGACCCAGAATTTAGAGCCCTAAGAAGGAAGATGGGTTTTAACAATCCAATATGAAAAGGATTTTTTTTTAAATTGCATTAAAAGTCTTAGCAAACATTTATTACTGATACAGATGAACATAATGAAGGATTAAGAAATGAAAGGCTAGAGTGCATTTGTACTACTGCCCCCTGCTAGAGGGATTCAGAACTGCTCAACTGTGTGGCTTAGGCTCTATATCACTAATTCTCTTTTAATTCAAGTGTTAGAGGCCTGTCCTTTTTGGAGCAAGAAAATCAGAGTTATGCTCCAGCCATACCTATGGTCTGTCACGCAGTTATGGTGTGCAGCATACTGACAGTTAAGTCTTTAAATGGCCACACATTTATTAGAACATAATTTATACAGGAAGAGGTAAAGTACAGATCCAGGTAATTCTTTACATTATCAAGGCTGTAATAGTCAATATTTTCATTCCACATGTGCTGCAATACAAAGAAACACCTGCATTCAAATATTTCCCATTTTGGATTGTTCAATACACCATTCGTTCCATTAATAAAAATGTTTGTTAGATAATTTACATTATTTATACTTTAATTATACATAGTACCTTTCAAGTCAGTCAGCATTCCTCATGCCCATACTAGCCCACGCCATCTCAGCATTGATTGTGAAAGCAAAGGAGGAAAAGAACATAATCCCTTCACTAAAGACCATTCAAGGTGTTAGACTCAGAAGTGGGTATTCCCGAAAGCCAGAGGTCAGATTTGGATCATGCCAATCACTGGCTGTCTAATTAACAGCACCTTAGATTGAAGGCAGGTTGTCTTAAATAAAAGCAGATTTGCAAATTACAGAAAGAAATCATGAAATAAGATTACAGAAATGAACACATCTGAAGGTACTTCAAAAAGCATTGCTAGACAGGCACAATTCTTCTGTTACAAAGTATGGAAATTTTACCGACAGTACAGCAGAAAATTTCCTTCTAGCTTAAAGATGTGTTTCCCCATTTGAAGCCTGTCTTTCAGTGTCCCAATAAAGAGTGTCCACAAAATCATTCGCCCCTGCCCCCTTATGCATAGTTAAATCTAAATGTCAGTCCATGCCTTTGGTGAAAAACAAAGGCGGCTTAATCCTGACAAACATTGGTGGCTGACTGCCCAGGATCAAAGGTACAATTTATTCATATCGGATAACATTTGTTTGTATGAACGGCCCTTTATACCTACCTATGCCTTGCATTTGGGGCTGCCTGGAGAGAGAGCATGGGCAGGACAGCCAAACAGCAGTCTACTGTACTACATATTGCAGAAGAGGGCTGTGCTCCAGCCCTGAACAGGCCATGCTTAGAGAAGAATTGGGATGGCCATATCACCCCATTTGGAAGTGCAACGTAGCACTGGCTGCTAGTTCAGTTTATAGAGTAGAGTAGCAGCTTCAGAAGGCTTGCTCTGCAGCCGACTATCTGAATCCTACACTCTGCTCACAGGTTGGAAGTGGAATTCCATTCCCCTCAATCCCTTCTGAATGGCATTAACAAAGCATGAATACTCTACCTTTGCTTGGAAAAAGTGAATTTATTCCACAAAAAGCTATATAAAGAAGCTAAGATGTTTAGAACCAAACTATAAATCACATAGCCAGCTGTAACCACCCATCACATAACCAAACAAAAAAAGCACTGAGCTGACGAATCAGAACTATTCAGAGAAAACTGACTAAGCTAAGCAGTGTCAATGCTTAAACTAAATGAAGTGGAGGTTCTGTAGAAAAAATAGTAACTGATCATTAAAGACTAGATCATAACACAACACACAAAGGGGCTGAATGAAAGGTTGTAACGGGCAACCTTATCTTGGGCACCTCCTGACTCCCAAGTGAGTGACTGTGCCACCTTTGTATTCCAAAAAAAGGTACAGTATGTTAAAAGAAAATTATCACACACATATACAGTGCAGAATATTTATTAGTATATCAATAATCAAAACTGAACTACAATCATCAAAATTAGTGAATATATTTGGCAATGTATCATCCTGTGTTTGTTTCCACTTTCGCTGCAAATGAGCGAATGTGATCTCCCTATCATTCATGTGAATTAGTGAGTTTTTAAAGTGTTTAATTATAATCAATTTGTAAATCCCCGTGTAGAGAGATTGAAACTACAATGTTTTATCAAGCTTTAGTTGTCTCCTACCAGTCTGATAGAAGACATTAATAAGTTGATGCATTGCAGTTATCTCCCCCTTATAATCCTACTAATTCCTGCCTCTCTACATTACTTCTCATTCTCTTGACTCCCCGCAGTACAGATACCATGGCACACCAGAGGAACCAAAGGAAGGGTAGGGAGGGCTGTGAGTAAGAGGATATTACTTGTGGGCTGTGGCTTCAAGAGGGACTGTGCTGTACAGCTTGAGTTGGGGTGAAGGAAACCCTTTGTCTCACCAGAGTCATGAGTACCTAAAAGGCTCCCTTGTTGGTGCTGCCTCAACTCCCCAACCCACTAAGACAACAGCACTGTGGAAGGCCCATTCATGCAATGATGCCTCAGTACCAAGGAACGAGGCTCACCATCACAACCACTGGCCATCTGCACAATGTGCTTTTACACTCACACACACACACACAGGCCCCATTCACAACCATACTAACCCCCAAATTCCCATTCAAGTCCTCCTCTCTCCACATCCCTACTCATCTCCCTTACCCAACCGCATCAGCAGTGCTGTGGGCTGGCTTGAAGGTTAATCAGGCTACAGGGAATTAATGTTTTGGGGGATAGAGGAAGACCAGACTTTAGCAGGGATATAAAGGCACAAGAGAGAGTCAAAGGTCTGGGGGTCTGGGTGGGAAAGACCTTTGCAGACAGTGTGGGGTGTGGGAAAGCTCAGTGCCCGGGCACTAAGGCATCAGCGCATCAAGGGCTTCCTCAGTTCCCCATTTCACCAATGCAGCAGTGCCATGGGAGCTCCCCGACAAAATAATGGTATGGTACATGCATGTACACTGCTTCCTCACTATTGCTGTCTTGGTGTGCACAAGAGCTAAGGCATCAGCACCAGTAGAACCCTTCAAACATAGGCGCCTTAGCAGAAACCACCCCTAGGGCGCCGGCAGTTTCATCCTTCCACTATACACCCCCCACCACCACCCTGAGAGAGAAAGAGAGAGTGTGTGTGTATATATATATATATATATATATAAAAAAAAAATGTGTGTGTCTCTCACACACACACACACACACACACCCCTACCTCTTAACCCCTCATGCCCTGCCAGTTCTGCCTGCCTCTACTTCCCAGCTCTCCTCCAGGGCTCCCAGACTCTCCTTTCTCTGACAAAGTCCATTCCTTACTCTCCAGCCTGTCTCCTTAGCTCACCAGGAGCACGCGCAAAGCACAGCTAGAGAATCAATGAGGCAGGTTGATAGTACTTAAAATGAGAAGCCTGAGAGAACTGAGCAGTCCCATAAAATAATCTTGGCAAAAATTAATTAGGTTACCCTAAATAAGGAAAATAATTCTGGTTTTAATTTTAAAATTGCATAGGTGACCTATTTCATGAGATATTATTACTTTGTCTGCACAAGGGTGAAGTTTGGAATTAGAGAAACCAGAAGAAACCAATAGAAAATTTAAGAAAGAAAACATTCTGAAGTGTTTTCTCAGCAAGGTTAGTGAATATTTTACCAATTTTTAAAAATTCATTGGTCCTTTAAAGAGTTAACATGCCTCATTTGGAAAATAAATTAAAGTTATTTGTGTGAAATAAAGGGGAATTTAGTCTTGCTTTAAGCACAAATCCCAAAGCAACATCATCTATGGAGTGCTCCTGACGTCTCAATTATATCTATATTAGTAATAGTATTACAGTAATGCCCACAAACACTAAATTAATATTAGGTATGAAGCAACAAATGAGTGCAACGAACAGACAAAATGAGAGAAAAGAAAATGAGAAGTGATGGCACTAAAATACATTCTGAAACTGAACCCAATCATTAACTTTTTTAGTTTTATGGATAAATTATACTTTTTAAAAAGTTGTAAATCAGCATGGGATAATATCACCATTCTGGAGACTCAAGTTTATGGATAATCCCACTCCCTGGGCTAATGGAAATTAGGTATATGAGATAAATGACTATCTTGTTATGACCTATGCATCTTTAAAACACCTGTTTTATGTTGATCTGTGGAGCCACCTTCATAACAATTACCTAAAACTGTACTTCCTACCTTCATTACTAAAGATATGAGCATAATGGTGGTTAAATTACAGAAAGGGAGGGACATAAAAAAAAGTTCAAAAGGACAGAGTCAGCCTAGAATGAAGTGGGTGGTACACTGGATGCTTCATATTAATGAAGCAACCCTCCACAAAAAAAGTCTAGTTCAAATTTTTTTTTTTGGTTTTCCAACTGCTTTCTCCAAATGAAACATTATAAAAATTCTGCAAACAAATGTCACATTAGACATATATGAAGTTATGCTTAAATCTCATTCTTTAAATATGGCACCTGGAGTGCTAATAAAATAAAAAATATATAATTAGAATCATTACTTAGTAGAACTCAGCAGTAAGCGAACAGCACTTATGCATTCATATGATTTAGCTTTTTTATATCAATGAAAGGCATCAAAGCAGCTGTCACTGGCAGCTATCTGGCCTTATTGATAACTTAAGAGCCCTTGGCTTTGCCTTATGAAGTTTAATTTCCCAAAGCGGTCAATTAGATCTTGGTAATATCCTCATTGGTGGATTATTGCTCAAGGATATTGTGTAAGCTTTTGCTTCACCTCTTTATTTTTTCACTGCATTCACATAGACAAAACTTTTTTTATTTCCTTTGAGAGACTCAATGATGATAGCTAAAAAGGTTTTTTTTTTTTTAAGAAAAAGCCTATTAGTAATGTAACCTCTAATGCAATTGCCAACTCCAAAAGAGAAATCTTACATGTTGTTGGTTTATTGATGGAACCAGAACAAAACATGGTCTAACCTTACCATCTACAAAGGATGACAGGCTCCACGAACAAGTTCAATAATGTGAATTCAACCAGCTTCTCCCCTGGCCACAATTCTGTATTTGAAGTGGAACGTAAAATGTCCTCAAGTACTTTACTTAAATATATATGTTTTGAAGTACCTAACCAAGCTTTGTAATTTTATATTCCACCCATTCCATCCCCCACCTCCACAAAGACAATGTTTACTCAGGTCCCTTATTATGTGGCTCTGCATAGTTAACGATATGTGACAGTGCTAAACTGTCTAGAAAGCAGAGTTTAAACATAATATAAAAAAGAATCTGAATCAGTAAATCACAATTTTAAAAGCACAAATCCAGCAGTTAAAGCCAATCAAACAATAAAAGAGGGGAGAAGTGGTCTAAGAAATATTTAAAGAAAGCAACACTGCTTGATCTTACCTAAGATTTCTATCAGTCTCTCTTTGGAAAATGCTCAGATTCATTTCCAGAGGCAATGCTGTCAAAGAAGCACTTAGCGAGAACTTTTAGAAGAACTGTGGCCAACTGTTCACCTCTGTCTTTCACAATTATCTTGTGCTGGTCCCTCTCCTTCCGCTCTGACTATTCAGTCAGTCTCCCCTTTGTTGAGTCCTCCTCCACTTCTCCAATCTCCACCTACAGGACTCCAACCTTAGAATACTCTTCCGTCCACCCACTTTCCCTTGGGTGAGCTCCTCCACTCTCACAATTTCAAATTACCATCTTTATGCTGATTACTCAATAACCTGTCTTTCTAGTCCTGACCGGTCTCTTCCCACTCAATCCCACATCTCAGTCTGTCTCTCCATCTCTTCCTCGTGTCTTTAGTAAGGCCAAAGCTGAAATACTTATCTTTCCTCCCTCCCCAGCTCTCCCTATGCCTCCCATTCTCCTGTCACTTTTGACACCACTATACTACCTATAAAATTCTCTCATATAATCTGGGCTTCCACTATAACTCTGCCCCTCGCTGTGACCCACACATCCAAGTTATGTTAAAAATCTTGCTTTCTTCCTCCGCACATTCCATCTTTTTTCTTTGTTTCCACACAGCTACGATTTTCACGTAGGCCCTCATCTCTCCGTGACATTAGCCAGGGTACAATCTGAACTGCTGAACAGCTGTGTCCCCTTTAACCTCCAATCTGGGGTGCCTTTTATACTGCTTTGCTGTGAGAACAAACTACTCCTAGTCCTGCTCACACACAATCTCAAGCATGCAAAATCACTCCCAGCTGAATGACATAAATGCTCTGGCCAGCCACTCATGAACTACATACAGGGTGACACCAGCAAACTCCCAATCCCAGATCTTCCCTTAGAAAATGGTGAACATGAGGTACAGTCTGTCACACTCTTATCTTGATTACGCCTCTATTCTGGCCACCACCACCCCAACACTTGCATCAATTCTCTCTAATCCCATGCAAAAAAAACTTTGACTAAGGTAATCTTCCTTGCCCATTACTCTGACCATGTCACACATACCCCTCCTTCAAATCTCCCCACTGGCTCCTCATGTTCCACAGCATCAGATTCAAGCTCCTTGTCCTTACCTTCTAGGCCATTGGTTCCCAAACTGGGGGGTGTGCCCCCCTGGGGGGGTGTGAAGAAATTCCAAGGAGGGGCGAGGCTGTGAAATTTTCATAACGAAAAATTTTATCGTCAGCGTAAAAAAAAAATTATTTATTTAATAGACCGACAATAAAATTATACATATTCTGTATACATAATAGCTATTCATAAAATTGTCCAATTACAGGTCTATATTATTTAACTACAATAAAATATTAACAATCTTCTTGTTTTTGATTATGAATATAAGTAAACAAGAATAAAGGTATAACAAAGTACAATAATAATAAAAATAAAACTATAAATAAAAGTATATAACTGCAATGTTTTCAAATTTCATACCATGAAATGCGAATATTTTTCATTTTTTTGCCTTTCGATGTGCAGGAATGCTGTTTCGGTCAGTGGGGAGGCCCAAGAACAATGCAGTAAAGTGATGGAACTTTTTAAAACTTCCTAGCTCGCGAGAGTGTTCGAGACTCTTCTATTGTGGGAGTGGTTACCTCCACCACTCACCGCGCAACACCGGCTACTTGCCGGACTGGTGGTGGGGCAGCACACATCCATATGCAATAGTAGTAGTAGTAAATAAACCTTCACAATAACTCAAATTAACTTGCGCCCGTTATTATTCACGAATCAGGAAAATTATTTCTATAGATTTTTTTTATTAGTATATTATGGCCACAATTAAGAAAAAGGAAGTACAATGAAGACTACATTAAGTATGGTTTCATGGTCATGGAAAAAAACGGGCTCGATCATCCTCAATGCATAGTATGCCACGCAGTTCTCAACAATGATGCCTTGAGACCTCGTTGTCTTGAGTGACAATTGACAAAGAACCACAGCGCTTTGAAAGACAAACCAAAAGAGCTTTTTGCTGCTAAACTTCAAAATTTAAAATGCATGAAGCTGGACACTACTGGAGCTTTTCATCAAGCGTCGGCCAAAGTGGTAGAAGCATCTTATGAACTGTCATTGCTCATCGCCAAAGCCAAGAAAGCTCACATAATAGGAGAAACTCTTGTGAAGCCTGGCTTGTTGAAAGCAGCTTTTGTTTGGTGCCGAAAGCAAGAAAAAAAAATATCAGAAATTTCGCTTTCCGACAATTCTGTGAAATGTTGCATCGATGACATGGCGAAAGAACTAAAACTTCAAGTTGTGAAGGCAGTGAAAGCTTCTCCTTTTTTCGAATTCAGTGTGACAATACCACTGATGTAGCACAATGCTGTCAGTTGCTCATCTACGTTTGATTAATTAACAATGGATCTGTGAAAGAAGAACTGCTTTTTTCAAAGGAATTGACGACCACAAAGGCTTCTGTTATGAAAACGGTTTCTGACTTTTTTGAAGAAAATGTACTTTCATGGGAAAAACTGGTTGGTGTATGCACAGATATTGCTCCAGCGACGCTAGGCTCTAGCTCTGGATTTGTGACATTGGTGAAAGAAAAAAAATCCAGCCGTAACCACGACTCACTGCGTCATACACAGACAAGCATTGGCTGCTAAAACCCTTCCAGATGATCTACGTGACTCGTTGAATTTGGCCAAAGTTGTCAATTTTGTGAAGAACAGCGCTTTAAATATGAGACTTTTTGCAGCTCTTTGCGCAGATTTGGGAGCGGATCATAAAATTATTTTGTTTCACACGGAGGTACGATGGCTTTCCAAAGGGAACATGCTTTCAAGATTATTCGAACTGAAAGACGAAGTGGAAATTTTCCTCAAGCAACAGAAAAAATAAGCGTTATACCGTGCGTTTACGGACCAAACGTTTCAACTTTCACTGGCATACTTCATGGACATTTTTGAATCTTTGAACAAATCTCAAATGTGAAGCTGCAAGGAAACAACGCGGCAAACATTATAACGCACCATGCTGCCATCAAAGCGTTTACGGAAAAAAAATAAAGTTTTGGAAACATCAAACGCAAGCCCAGATGCCTAACTTTTCATCTTTTCCAACATTTTCATCACTCACTGAAAATAAAGGTTTCCAAGAACTTTGTAAAGAAGATGTGAAGAACAAAATTGTGTTTCATCTGGACTGCCTTGCTGACAAATTCATCCGCTATTTTCCAGACAACTTTTCTGGCAACCCCATTCATAAATTAGCACGTAATCCACTCAATGTTGATGTCGATTCATTGCCACAGTATCGCAAGAACAAGCACTCGAAATGAAATACGATTCAAGTGCGAAAGATATTTTCGAAAACTTAAGCCTGGAGGAATTTTTGATAAAATATTTCCCAATTTACCCAAAAGTTGGAGAAGCGCTACGTATTATTCTTCCATTTTCATCAAAGTACCTCTGTGAAAAAAGCTTTTCAAATTTAGTCATAATAAAAACGAAACAAAGGAATCGACTGGATGTTGAAAACTATTTGCGTTGCCCACTTTCATCTTTCAAACCTAGGATTTCCCAACTGGTGAAGAAAATGTAGCTTCATCCTTCACATTAAATTTGTTTTGTTTATGCTCTTATTTTAAATTATATTTTTGTGCCAAGAAAAACTATTTGTGCTTATTTTCAATTTTAAATTAAGAACTGAATTTGTTAAAATGGGGGTTGGATGATGGTAAAGGAGAGGTGAGGGGCGTGAAGGTTTCTCGAAAATTAAAAAGGGGGCGTGATGCCGAAAAGTTTGGGAACCAATGTTCTAGGGCCTTCACAATTCTGCTCCACCTCAATTATCCACCATTGTCTCTTTTTGCATCAGCCTTCTGCTCTGAGGTTAATAGCAGCCTCAAGCTCCTCGAACACTCCTCTCCGAATGTAACCTCTTCTCTCACTTATTTTTAACCCCCCTCCCTGAACTAGCCCACACGGGTACTATCCCCTCTATTCCTTCAAATCCCTCCAAAAAATTTCTAGCATGATGTCTACAAGAAATTGCCAACTAATAATGGATAGGAAGAAGCAGTGTGTGATAAAGTTTTAAATAATCAGCTTAGTATGTTTTATTCCTCTCTGCTCCAACTTCCTTTGTTGCTTGTTTTAGATTGTGAGCACTTTGAGGTCAGTACTGTGTCTTCCAATATTTGGAAAGGGCCTAGCACACTGTGGGCACTACCATGATAGAAACAACAACTATTATGATGATGATGCCAGGAACATAACTAATTGACAGAGATAGCTGCCTTTTTATTCACCATGCTAATGACAAGCAAACATACAAGCTTTCAGTGTTTACCTCTTTGGGCAGTTTTACCCACAACATATAGCTGTGCATTATTGATGCTTTAATAAAATATCTGTCAATAGAAACATTGCATAATTGTTCAATAGTTAAGGTATGCTATGCATTCAGCTTCACTTCAAATGAGCTTATAAAAGGACTAAAACAGAATAGTGATTTTATACACACACACACACACACAAAATCTTGTTGTATTGCTTTATTCTTCAGATTCATTTCCAGCATCCAATAAATGCCAAGAACTTCTTGATGTTACTGAAGCCCCAAAAAAACTGGATTGCTACATCACTGTTCTTAAACATACACGTTTCATGCCGCAGGACTACTGTTGCTCATTTGCAAATGTAATAAAATTACATTTAGCAGGATACCAATATAGTTATTAAAAGTATGGTATATTAAATCAGGCTTCCCTATATTGTGTATAAATACAGCAGCCCAAAAAACAGACAGAACACAAAGCAATTAATTTTAAAATGCACATCTAAATTTCAAGTTATTTTTAACTGACTGGAAGGAAATCAAAATGACCTTCTGACGTCTGATATTATGGATGTGAAATGTAAGTTTGGGATAGCATGCTGCTACCAGGATTTTTAAAAGCTGTGGGGATATTATTACTACAACCTGATACTTTCATAGGCATTTTTTATTTAGACCTGGTCAAAACAAGGCAAGTATATTTCAGGGAAAATGTCAAAAGAACTTAAAATAGTTTTGTTTTAAATTTTCCACTAGTTTTTTTGTTTTTCATTAAAGTTTTGCATTCATTTCAATGGGAAAACCATTCACTTTTTTCTAGTACAGAAAACAAATAAAATGAGCAAATTACACCCTTCACCTAAATCAAAACAAAAATTTCTTGAAAATTTTTCATTTCCAATTTCTTTTGAACAAATAAATTTCAAACAAACTGAATTTTCCCACACCCACAAACCTTTTAGTTGAAGAGGCATTTTCCATTGAAAAACTGTTTTGTTGAAAATGTTTTCACCATCTCTACTTGTAATGCAGTGTATCTAGACAAATAGCTATCTTGTGTAAAAAAGGATTCATCTGAAGAACTCACTGACATTTTGCAGAGCTTTAGTTACTTACACAACCAAAACAAATACTTCAAATATTTAGACACTGAGATTAAATACATATTTACAGATATATACATCATGGTAGCTATGTAAACAACTGCAGAGCCTGATATTATGCTGTATTTATGATAAAGCGCATTTATAATGAGCTTCTAGCCACCTCACCCGCACTTTGTTCACTAATACATCTCTACCAGAAGTAACATCATTCCAAGCCACGGAGCAACTTTCAGATAGATGTTTTGTTATAAAAGGACAATTAACTTTCCAGAGACATATTTTCTACTTTCCCATCAAAAAAATCATAGATGATATGCAGGATGAGCAATATTCATTTCTAGACCAGTGATATCTTTGAAGTTCAATATCAATTTAAAGTCAAGACCCATTTTTCCAATTGTCAAGACCAACCACTGGTCTGATTCAGTATGATAGTTCTTATGTTCCCTCCCAAGTCTTCTCAGGTGGAGATGTGGTATCCAGGTAGTTTGGCTTTACAAGTGGAGAGACACAATAACTACCATAAAAAAAAATGTAGTGTTCTTCTGTTAAATGCATGTGGCATGACCAAAATACATAATAGTGTGGTAGGTTTTAATGGCATGGATTTGGGATGACTGCATTGCTGTTTCAATGCTTTTGATTAATGCTCTAAGCCCCAATTCATGCCACTAAAACCTTTATCCCACATCCACTGCACTTCCACCACAAACACACATAAAATGACCCAAACTGTCGGCAGATAGATAGCAGATAAAAAGGAATGGTCTAACAATAAAAGGCAAACAGTATCAATAGAGTCTGCTCAGGCTAGTTGACAGTACTGCCATATAGGTCATCTTAAAAGTTTTTCCATTCACATTTTCTGTTAGTGGTATCATTGCATACTTAGCTGATGGTTCAGAATCTTTACTTAAGGAAAATCAAATCATTCTCTTAAAAAAAGACGTATTTATGCATAAAACGACAGAACATTTTAAGCAATGGAATCCTGAAGGAGATTTTATTTTCCAAAAAGCCTAATATCTGTAATAAAGTGCTGTACTATTATTGTTTGCATTGGCTATTAATAAATGTTTGAGAGAAAAGATTGGCTTGATCTTCCTCAGTCAACAGCAAGACTTCCAATGACTTCAGTGGGAGCAGGATCAAGCCCTATACTTGTGTTTGAAGCAGCAGAGTTTTCAGAAGTAGTGCTTAAAACAAAACAAACACACTTTCTTGTAATTCCAGCAGTAACATCTTACTTTATGTGACTCATAATTCTGGCAATGCATTTTAAAGATTATCCCCTAAACCTAGTGCTATCTTGCACACGTGAATAGCTAGTACACTGAGTGGGTGGAGTTCTCCACAATTTAATATTTTTTATTCCTTGACCTTTTTCACATTGTACTTCTTTGCATAATTAGGAGACCACATCCTTCCAGGATGCAAACATTCTAAACTAAAAGAATTCTGACAAATTATCAGGATTGACCATGAATTAATTCTAGTTTACAATGCCAGGACAACAGAAAGTTCAATCAACATCCATCTTGTTTTTAACCTAAAAATAAATGAGAATTTTCTGAAACTATCCATAGTAAGTAGCCCCTTTTCCACCTGCTTACAATAGCATGCACATGTTTCAACATTAAATCAGTTAAAGAGGAAAATTTGTAATTAAAGAGTCAAGTATTTTCAAATAAAAGTCCTGGGCAGAAAATATTTTTCATTGGTAATCCAGAAACACCAACATTACCAACCTTGATAATTTTTAGAAGGTCTCATCTATTAAGTATATAGATCTGTAATTGTCGAAGTACCTAAAAACTGAACTGAATTCAAAAATATTTCATGACAGCAGCTTTTAATTTCAGGTAACAGTAGAAGCCAAAAATGCTTGGCAGATAATAAAAACAAACTCTCAGATTTAAACACAATTACAATACAGTACTCTATAATCACTGGATTGCATGAAATCAAGGAATAAGGTTTAGTATCCTTTGTTTTATTCTGTTTAAAGCCCTATGAATTCAAAGATTTAAATTAGGAGATTTGGTGTATAAGAAAAACCAGTTATTTTCTATTAACATGGAAAAACAATTATAATAAACTCAAGACATAGGTTAATACTCTATGCACATATAAATTATACATATTTTAGTTCCTCCATCCTAGAGAAGCATAATACTCTAATAAGAACTATCCTAATATTCACCCAGCAATAATTTCAAGCTGATATTATTATTCTCATTCCCCTGAATAATATCCATACTCCAGGGCCATTTTCCTTCTCATATTCAATATCATGCATGCTTGTATCAAGATTCCTTTCTTCATATCCTGTCACAGTATCAATCACTGCCTCCTGTCCACTCAATCCACTTTTGATTTATCAGCCGCCGTCTTTCTGGACTCCATAACTCGACCCAAACCATTTTAACAAGACATTGACAAATAGCACCCAGTATCACATCAACCTGTTCCACTTAGTAAACTAAGAAACAGTAACTGTGACATCTCTGCATAAGTATTCCATTCTATTCCCCAGACTGATGTATATTAATGAGGAGATGGTATTTGAAATGCTTCTTCCACATCAGCATCTAATATGATCAAATTAGGAAATGGGATGATTTATTAAATTTTGTAGAGCTGAAATATTTCTTTCTATCACTCTATGTGTGGTTTCAGAAAGTGAGCTGTTGCTTTCAATTTTTCTACTGAGGATGTGCCTGCATTTCACAGACGAATTATTGTCTTTAAAAAGATTGCAAGAAGGCAAAATGTTATTAAGCAAATGCTCAGTAAAACAAACTAAATCGGTTTTAAATTTCCTAATTTAATGTAAATCATGGTTGTTTTGCTGAAATTCAGTTTGTGATCTTATTAATTCATATTTGCATCATACTATCTTGCTGTAGGACAGTTTTAAATTTATAGCATTGCTTGGCAGCCTTACTTCTTGACTCTTAAGATGCATCTGACATAAAATAAATAATTGCAATATGCACATATTTTCTTATGTTCTGAGATAAAAGTAAGAAAAATCCATTTAGGTGACAAAAACATAATACCTACTCAAAATATTAAAAATAACTAGAACAGGATTTAACTTTACAATTTTGCGAATACTTGATATTTCAAGTGCTTTACATGTTCAACGCTCTGTACATCATTTATTATTAACCCTTACAAAACTCCTGTTAGAAAAATTACAAAAAACATGTTAGACTGGCCATACTTTCACTGACATGCTCATTAATTTGAAAGCACAAAGTACTCTAATGTTGTTGGAGGCTGGGGAGAGAAAATAAATTGATAATGAGATACAGCTTGCAGACTCTATATCACTGTTTCAAATCCAGGCCAGGTAAGTGGGAATTGAAATACAGTTAACGGCTCTTCAGTCTCCAATATGAAATGAGTTTTGTGGTCTCAGTCCACTTCCCAGTGGAAAAATCACTACAATTGCTCATCCTTAAAGGTGATTCTTCCTGATCAAAGTTGAGGTACATTGGCAGAAGGATGAGACACACTGGTCTAGGAACTCTTGTGCTTTCCTTGCCACATCCCAAGCTGTATCTGTTCAATGATTAAATATACTGCAGCCCTTATGTTTGTCAATGTACCACCTTTCACAAGCAGTAGGTCAAAAAATAATGGATAGCGTGAACTTTAATGTTCTAACATAACTGTGCTGCTTGTGTCACATTCGTTCATTTTGTTGGCTTTCATTTGAAGGCTTTTAATCGAAACTTGAAATATTTGAAAGGGTTTTGAATATTGTTAATGAAAAGATGCCTCAACTTACTGACCAAGTATTACATTTATTTTGGAACAGTTTGAGAAGCTATGTCTACCACAGAGGAAACCCAGGTTCAAGTCTTTGATATCAGTACTTAAACCAGCAGACAGAGATTGTGAGTAAAATGGATACAGAACACTTATTCTAGGGATCATTAATCCTTGTGTTGCTCAATTGTAACATTTGATGAACAACAATAAGCCATGCTAGGGAACACATTAGTAAGCTATTGTACATATGCCTTGAGTACATTTTCAGCTTCATGCCTTCATCCTCTGAAAAAGTGCACCAAAAGGTAATGCACGTTCTGGCAGTTTACTATTAGAATATTCAATATTTTTTCCTCTTATGTCTTGCAGCAATGAGTTCCACACACTGTTTACTGTGTGAAAAGGGAAAACGTGTACTTCTGTTAGGAGTATTTTGAATATATTTCTTGTCTAACTTTCTTTTAAGATTTTTTTTTTTTTGCTTTGTTTCATATATAAAAGGTTTTCTGGACTATGTGGAACTTCCTCTCTTCTCCTATTCTCCAGAAACCCCAACACCCTTTCAGCAGCAGTTTTGGTTCCACAGCCACTTTTAACAACCATTCTACTTAAAAAAAATTTTTTAAAAATAAATAAATAAATAAATTGGGAGTACTAAACAGGTCCAACTTCACAATATGGAGTGAGTAAAAATAACAATGTCTGTAACGGCTGCTACTAAAGAACAAATTAGCACTTTGGTGGTTAAGTAGTAGTTTGAAGCTTTCACTTTTTTCTAATAGCCATTCCATCGCATCCAGTGGCTATGTTCAGTGCTGCCTCATTAGAGTCAAAGCTCTCTCTTATATATTGCACTACTACTCAGTCTTTTTGACCTAATCTGTCCTTCCTGTGGCGTTTATAGCCAGGTCCCATTTGTCTTTGGTCATTCCACCATTTTTCAGTAATGTTCAATATGTCAAGGTCCTCCTCCATTTTTATTTCATTCTTTATCTGACATCCCATTACTTTTCATGAATTTAACTCTGATCCCAACCTGCCCTTCCTCAAGTTCAACTGTAATTTCTGTCCTATCCTTTACTAGGAAATAAGAGATACTTTGGTATTATAACACACATATCTCATGTCCTTGTCTGACTAGAGTGCTCATCAGCACCCATTGTCTTCCTTCCAGCTCCAGAATCAAACTGGAAAAAGAGTAGGTGGTGATAATCACTCAGGCTCTGCCCACAGCACCAGCTCCACCCACAACATTACTCATGACGTGTTCCCACCACATTACGTCTTCTTTCCTGACCATGACCCTCAGGAGAAGAGCCCCAGTATTCAATCCTGGCCAACAAGAGCAGCAGTAATCACCACCAGATGGCTCTCTCTTCTACACTGGAAGGCTGCGCACTGGCTCCCCACTGCTGTCTCATGTTCTGCAACAGCTGCTTGCAGTAGCTCAGGAACAGTGGCCATTTACAGCTGACATTGGGGGAAGGAGGTAAAGCAAGGTGTCAGTGGTCTCAGAGAGGTAACAATACAACAGCGGTTCTCAAACTGTGGGTCAGGACCCCAAGTGGGTCACAACCCCATTTTAATGGGGTCACCAGGGATGGCTTTGAGTTGCTGGGGCCCAGAGCCAGAGCCCCACCACCCGGGACTGAAGCCAGAGGCCTTCAACCCTGGGCAGCAGGGCTAAGTTACAGGCTCCCTGCCTGGGGCTGAAGCCCTTGGGCTCTGCTCCCCCCACCCGTGCCTGGGGGCCAGGCTTCGGTCCCCCCTTCTGGGGTCATGAGTAATTTTTGTTGTCGGAAGAGGGTCGCGGTGCAATGAAGTATGAGAACCCCTGCATTACAGTATATGGGAACATACTAGCCCAATTCAAGTCCTGCCCAGCTCTTAGTTAAAATAATTTTCCAAAAATCTTTTCAATTTCTGTGCTAGTAATCTGAGCCAATCCCTTGAAGACAAGTTAAATGTCTTCAAGTCACCAGGGCCCGATGAAATACATCCTAGAATATTCAAAGAGCTGACTGAGGAGGTATCTGAGTCATTAGTGATTATCTTCAAAAAGTCATGGACGACGAGAGAGATTCCAGAGGACAGGAAAAAGGCAAATATAGTGCCAATCTATAAAAAGGGAAATAAGGACAACCTGGGCAATTACAGATTAGTCAGCCTAACTTCAGTACCTGGAAAGATAATGGAGCAAATAATTAAGCAATTTGTGAAAACCCAAAAGATAATAAGGTGATAAGATATAGCTTTCTTTAAAAGGGTAACAAGCCTTGTGGATAGGGGGGAAGCAGTAGATGTGGTATATCTTGACTTTAGTAAGGTTTTTATACTATCTTGCATGACCTTCTCATAAGCAAACTAAGGAAATACAACCTAGATGGAGCTCCTGTAAGGTGGGTGCATAACTGGTTGCAAAACCATTCCGAGAGAGTAGTTATCAGTGGTTCACAGTCAAGCTGGAAGGGCATCTCAAGTGGGGTCCTGCGGGGATCAGTTCTGGGTCCAGTTCTGTTCAATATTTTCAACAATGATTTAGATAATGGCATAGAGAGTACACTTATAAAGTCTGCGGATGATACCAAGCTGGGATGGGTTGGAAGATGGGATTAAAATTCAAAATGATTGTGACAAACTGGAGAAATGGTCTAAAGTAAATAGGATGAAATTCAATAAGGACAAATGCAAAGTACTCCACTTAGGAAGGAACAATTAATGGCACACATACAAAATGGGAAATGAGTACCTAGGAAGGAGTACTGCAGAAAGGGGTGTGGGGGCCATAGTGGATCACAAACTAAATATGAGTCAACAGTGTAACACTATTAAAAAAAAAAAAAGGCAGCAAACATCATTCTGGGATGTATTAGCAGAAGTGTAGTAAGCAAAACACGAGAAGTAATTCTTCCACTCTACTCTGCGCTGATTAGGCCTCAACTGGAGTATTGTGTTCAGTTCTGGGCATCACATTTCAGGAAATATGTGGACGTATTGGAGAAAGTCCAGAGAAGAGCAACAAAAATGACTAAAGGTCTAGAAAACATGACCTATAAGGGAAGATAGAAAGAATTGGGGTTGTTTAGTCTGGAGAAGAGAAAACTGAGGGGGGACATTACAGTTTTCAAGTACAAAAAAGGTTGTTACAAGGAGGAGGGAGAAAAATTGTTCTTCTTAACCTCCAAGGACAAGACAAGAAGCAATGGGCTTAAATAGCAGCAAGGTCAGTTTAGGTTGGACATTAGGAAAAACTTCCTAACTGTCAGGGTGGTTAAACACTGGAAGAAATTGCCTAGGGAGGTTGTAGAATCTCCATCACTGGAGATTTTTTAAGAGCAGGTTAGACAAACACTGGTCAGATATAGCCTAGATAATACTTAGTCCTGCCATGAGTGCAGGGGACTGGACTAGAACTAGATGACCTCTCGAGGTCCCTTCCAGTCCTACGATTCTATGATTTAGCCCCAACCTTTTTCCCCAAAATAATCCTTAATACCTACAAAATGTAAATACTTCCTCTTTACATCATCTTCTCCTGTGCATTGAGACCCTGAAGTTCTCTGTCAAAAACAGGAAAATAAAGTAGTTATGAGAGCTCAGGTTTGACTCCTGGTGCACAGTGACTGGATTACACAATTTTACCAAATTTCAGAAATACTTATATGAAGCTGGAGAAACTTAATACTGACATGACCAAAAAAAAAAAAAAAAAAAAAACCCTCAGAAAACCCTACGCACTTCAATTCATTACATTACATTCATTTCTCACTGTACTCAATTATTGTGTTTATCTCCCTTTCAAGAACTCAAATGGAGGCTAACAAAATAGCAGGGAAAGATGTTCCTTCCTCAAGTGCTCAAAAGTGGTACCCACACTCAATAAAGTACAAAATATTTGACAGAGAAGAGGCTATGCAGGATAAAGCTTTCAAGAAACAAAGCAAAAAGGCTACATGTATTTCATGAGCCTAGTTGATGTCTTATTCAACAAAAATTAGTGCTTGTTACAGCAAGTGTCACATCACATGATGCTTATATGGTACTGTATACAAACAGGTCATCTTATGAACATAGCCTGTCATGAGAATGTATGTACTTTTTAAATGGAGACAGGGAAGTCTAATAGTTACTATACTCTGAATCAGATGTGGTTAAATACACACACACACTCCCCAGCCACACATTCCCCAGCCACCCAACCCCCTTTTTAACCTCACTTGGGCCCTGCATTGCAACAATCTCATCCAGGACTGAGATGGGGTGTGGGTGTGACTCTCACCAGAACTGCTCCAAATGTTAGTTAGGAACATAGGGAGGTAGAGAGGGAAGTCATCTAAAAAACACAAAGAGAAATACACAGGGCTGGGCGAGCTGCCTCTTCAGACTCCCAACCCAGAAAACTAAAGACATTTTAACTCCAGTCCTCCATGTTCCACTGCCAGGACATCAACAAGAGTTATTTTTAAGCTAATAGCAATTGTCTTTGTGCACCTTTTGTTACTGCTATAGAAATTCAGCAGATAGCAGTTAGCTGTGTTTTGCTGAGAAATCCTTTGCATAAATTCACCTTAGAATATGAGATGCTTACATGACCAGAAGGTTCTCTCTTTTATTGAAGCCTTCAACACATTTCTGATGTCAGCTTCTAATGTTCTTTGGTTATGATCTGCCAACTTCCCTCCTCACCTTTGCAGAATCCTTGCTCTCTTTCTTCCACTCACAACTCCACACTTTGTTCCAAGTGTAGGGAGTGGTGCAGACAGCCTCTATACACCTACAAGAAACTGATAAGGTGTACTAAACAACTGCTCAATCACTTTGCTTTTGCATTGCATCCCTTCTTCCCCACTCCTTATTCAGTTTACTTAGATTGTAAAATCAGGTTCCTTATCTGACATCAAAAGTGTCACATGCATCACAGGCTCTCTATGAATAAATATTCACTTTAGCCTTCAGCATCTAGTTTTTGAATCAAATGTAAAATATACATTGACTCACGAACAAAAGTTAATGACAGCCAGCTTTGGAATTATGGTAGTCATATGAGATACTCACAGGGGAGTCTTATTCAGCAATGACCTCAGCACTACAAATCCCTAAGCCACTGGACTTCAGGCGCACTAGACAGATTTTGAGATGGGAAAGTAGCATTGGGGTATGAAATGTTACATTACTGTATTATAACTACCATTAGCACCAATGAATAAGGAAGACTTGACAGAACTCTGGTGCTACTAGCAGCTTTCTAGTCACAGAATTGCAAAATAGCAGCAGCTGCAGAAAGGCACCGGTGACAGAAAAAGAAAGGAGTGGGGAAAGAAAAAAGCTATCAGAAAGGGATAAAAAGAGGTGCAAAGCCCTGGTATGTATCGACTGTTAGTTTCGAATTTCTTTTTTTAAAAGTTTACATAATTCTACCACACACCTTACTGTTAATATACTGTATGATTGGTCATCGTTTAGCTAATTTGAGCACATCTTAACTGAAACAGAACTTGGCTGATTATTTTAAATAACTGTTATAACTTTGAAACTGAGAGGAAATCCAGAGTACAAAATCCAGAATGAGAAAATAACTTTACTGTATAATTAGAAGGCCAGATCCTGCAGTCCTCCAACTCAACCAGAGAACATACGAGTAGACCCATGGATGTACATATGCATTCAAACTCCACAAGCTGTTAGTGGGGATTGAACCTGAATCTTTAAGCACCAAGAGCACAACCCCATTACCACCTGAGCACAACTTCATTAGCAGTAAGTAGCAGGCAGCTCATGATCACAGCCCAGCCCCTAAATGATCCTATACTGCATTATATATAGTATACACCAAATTTCACAACAAGGAAAAAACAAAAAAAACTACATTAAAACACTTCCCCAAAATTAAGTTTATAATGGAAATGCCAGCAGATTCTGCTTTAAAGCTGTTGTGTAACTATTTAAAAAAATTAAGTGCTAAATACCTCCAAATAAAGTAGGTACAAAGAGGCAAGCAGTGTAACTGATTCTAAATATTACCTTCTATCCATTTCAAATACCCCAACAAAGTCAGACCACCCAGCTCTTGTTCTGCTGCAGAGTCCCTGCACACACAATGTGTTATCACAGAAAACAGAGTCCAACTATCTGGGTCAAGTCAAAAAATTGTGTTTTTGAATAATCTTGCAAAGTTTTACAATGTTCTGTATTTTTTTCCTATTTTATTTAGTATATACTTTTAATCCTTGCAAGGGAAAAAAAAAAACCAGTAATTGACATAACTCCTCCCCAGAAATGAGCCTAACCCATGGTTAACGGTAGCTGTAACATCACAGCATGGTGCATACTAGGAAATCAGAGTGAAGCAGCCAGTGTGACCTCATGAGCTTTACTTGTAAGCGTTCAGTGTGCTAAATGCCCTTCTCCCTTTGCAGTTTAGGGTACTTCTCATACCTATTTACTTAAAAACATGCTTGAGATTAGTAATTAAAAGTGAACTACAGCAATGCTTCCATAATTATATAAAATTTAGACTGTTGTAAACACCATACATTTCATAAATAAGTAACATTTTGTACCATGGGACTAACTACCAAAAGCTCAAATCATTTAGTCCAGTGTTTCCCAAACTTGGGACGCCGCTTGTGTAGGGAAAGCACCTGGCGGGCCGGGCCGGTTTGTTTACCTGCCGTGTCTGCAGGTCCGCAGTTCGCTGCTCTAGGCCAATGGGAGCTGCTGGAAGCGGCAGCCAGTACATCCCTCGGCCCGCGCCGCTTCCAGCAGCTCCCATTGGCCTGGAGCAGCGAACCGCGACCAGTGGGAGCCGAAATCGACCAGACCTGTGGACGCGGCAGGTAAACAAACCGGCCCGGCCCGCCAGGTGCTTTCCCTACACAAGCGGGGTCCCAAGTTTGGGAAACACTGATTTAGTCTATTAGTCTTACTTTGAGTATTTAAATATTACCTGGTATTTATATTTAATTACACTAAAACCCTCAGCTCTGTAAATTACTACGTAGGTCCTATATTCCCTAAAATTCAATATCTGGCTTACTAAATATACTTCCATTTGCACCTTATGCTGTTGCCATTTCATTATTTTAAACCCAATTTTTTGTAAACTTAGAGCCAAATCAGCAAACATTTATGCACAAGTATTCCCACTGAGTTCAATAGCTGCTATTGTGATTGCCTGGTTATTGTCAAAGTCCATTTGGAGAACCAATCAAGCTGCTTAAATAACCAAAATGCTACTACACATGTTCCGAAGAAGCAAGTATCCAGACAACAGTTATAATGCACATATGAACAATGATGGTGAAAGAACTGCTCATTTTTTTAGCCACATTTAGAAAACAATTCTCCTAATCAGGTATATTTAAAACTAAAACATCACTTAAATATTTTATACAAAAATTCAGAACTGGGTGCCTCACCTGTCTGGTAGTTATCATTCAGTAGCAGGATATAGGCCAGAAAAATTCAATAGAGAGTGACTAAAACAATGATGTTGATAGCCATTGATAATAAACAGATTTTTCGGAGGATACACATTTAAATAAGAGTAAGAAACTTATTTTTTTTAAAAAGTTACAAAAACATTAAAACATGCTATAAAATACTCTTTGAAACCTTCTACTTCCAGAGTTAACACATGGATACACTTTTAGAACATGGTCAGTATTTTTAACAACTCTTCTTGTTATTATCAAAAACCCCTATTAGTCACAATCAGATTTACCAAAAAAGTTATAGCTTTCCACACCACATATGTCTGCAAATCTTGGTTCTATATACATCTGAACATGAAACATCAGAAATTTGCATAGACTTTAAACCCTCTCTTTTTGAGAGGGCCATGGATGGAAGAGAAAAGAAAAGTAATTAGGGCTGGTCTATGATAAGCCAATACTACACAGACTTCACATAAAGCCACTATTTGCCTGGTTCAGGAACACAGAAAACCACCTATCTGTGAACAGGCAAGGAATTTTCAGATTGTTACAGTTAAGCCAGTCTAAGGCTCATTTTTAGCTGTCCTTTGCATCTGACCAGCCAAACGCACAGTATGTACTTCATCTTCTCATCTAAGGTCATGTCTACACTTACTGGGAATAGACGCTGCTGTGATAGATGCAACGGGAATCGATTTAGTGGGTCTAAGACCCGCTAAATCAACCGCAGAGCACTCTCCGGTTGACTCCAATACTCCGCCGAAATAAGAGCAGCGCAGCGTAGACACTGCAGTAAGTTGACCTAAGCTACGTTGATTCACGTAGTTGGAGTAGCATAATTTAGGTCGACTTAGGCCTTGTCTACACTACCGGGGTAAGTGTTCCCCAATTTGAATTTTTAAGTTACAGGGAATTTGAAATGACATGCCAGTTTGAGGGCTAGCATATCCCAAACTCCATAGCTATCTGGAGACTAAGGATACCCAGCAGAGTCCACCAGACATAACTACACACATGGCTTGTATAAGATATAACCACTGGAGAATAAGCTAATTTCACACGGTGAGACAGGAAAGACCACAAATGGAATTCTACAGTCCCAAAAAAAAAAAAAAAAAAAAACCTGTCCATTTATAAGAATAAGGCTCTATTTATAATGCTGCAGAGGGCCCTTTTGTAAGTAAAGCTCTCAAACCAAAAGAATTTCCCCTTTTATTTGAAGTTTACAAAAAAGCAATCTTGATCTTTACTAACATTGATTTTAAAAGGTTCCTTCCTTCTGTCTTAAAGGTTTGGTTTCTCTAAGATGTTTTATATTGAATTTCACAGGCTATCAGTACTCCAGGATGATGTTTTTAGAAGTTTAATTTGACCAAAAAACTGACTTTTGAAAATAAATTATATGACAAACTGATTTATTAAATAATTCTCATTTAAATTTTTTTTTTTACTTTTATAGAAAAAGCACAACTATATTAATTTAAAGGCCTTGATTTTATGTCAACAGTTTAAAAAATGGCCAAAGCAGCATATATTCAAAGAGCAGATAACTATCTTCTAGCTTCCAGCACTGATTTAACAACTTCTTAGAATTCTCTCTCTATGACATATTATAGCTTAATCATAGATTTTAGCTAAATTCTAATTATTTATCAAAATATATTTTTAGAATGTTTCATTTGAAATCTAAAATATTAATTTGCTTTTAGAACATTTTAAACAATCAGCAACAAATCATTTAATAATTTAAAATGAATCTATGATAACATAGCATTTCTTAGTAAAAGAATGGGGGAAATCGATTAAAAAACTGAAAATATGACTATTTGATTATTACTTTTTCCTGGTGGGAAGGAAGGCAGGAGAAAATGAAAACAATCATACCTTCTTGTTCTACTCTTTGATCTTGATCTCTGAGACCTATAGGATTTTCCTCGGCCCCTCGATCGACTACGACTGCGTTTTCTTTTGGATCCATATGAAGAGCTACTGCTAGATCGATGTCTGCGTCTGAAATAACAATGTGTTATTAGCACACTCCTGCTTTTAAAAAACACCTATCAATGTTAGTTTAAAAAGGACACTCAAATAATCTATTATTCATTTTTATTAAAACGGCACCTAGAGGTCCTAATTGAGATCAGGGTCCCATTGTGCTAGGCATGTTATGTACAAATAGCAAGAGACAGTTCATTCCCCACAGACCTTACACTCTAAGTAAGCAAGATAGACAAAAGAGTGGGAGGAGAAACAGAGGCACATACAGGTGAAGTGACTTGCCCAAGGTAATGCAACAAGTCAATGACAAAGCCAGGAACAGAATATAGTCCAGAGCCCAATTTACTGGATCACATTGCCTCTCTGTGGCCCCTACATACAAAATATAAAGTTAAACTCACATTTAGGACTACATAGCACAGCAGGATCTATGTAGGCCTTAGGAACAACTGCATGGAATATGTTGCAAGATCAGGGACTAAGGTTGCAATGGTAAAAATAAAATTCAAGACATATAAAGTTATGTTTCCCACAGCCACACTGCACATAGTTTTTCAGCCATATTGCCTTTATGCAGTATTTTCTATCCTGTTCTTGTTATATGCATAACTTAATATATCTATGTTATCTTAACTTTTGTAATGGGTAACCTTAATTTTGCATTTATGTATGCTTTTTGAATTTACATAGCCTGATATTTTTAAATTGCCCAATAATATTATAATTTCAATTATCACAATTACAACTTGAAGTTTCCTCCTCGGTGAGGTGAATGGAGTAGAGAAGGATGGAATTCACTTCAGTTATTTATTTCAGTTTATACAAATGCATCTTGCCAATCCTCTGGGTACACGTTTAACACATGGAAAAACTCTTAGAAAAGCAATAATAAATAGAAATTACCCCTGTCAGGGTTCCTTCCCCACTCTGAACTCTGGGTACAGATGTGGGGACCCGCATGGAAGACCTCCTAAGCTTATTTTTACGAGCTTAGGTTAAAAACTTTCCCAAGGCACAAATTCCACCTTGTCCTTGAACAGTATGCTGCCACCAACAAGTGATTTAGACAAAGAATCAGGGAAAGGACCACTTGCAGTCCTATTTCCCCAAGCCCTACGCCCCCTTTCCTGGGAAAGGCTTGAGAATAATATCCTCACCAGTTGGTACAGGCGAACACAGACCCAAACCCAGAACAATGAAAAAATCAATCAGGTTCTTAAAAGAATTTATTTTAAAAAATAATAAAAGAATCACCTCTGTAAAATCAGGATGGAAGATAACTTTACAGGGTAACAAAAAGATTCAAAACACAGAGGATTCCCCCTTCAGGCAAAACTTTAAAGTTCCAAAAAACAGGGATAAACCTCCCTCTTAGCACAGGGAAAATTCACAAGCTACAACAAAAGATAATCTAATGCATTTCCTTACTATTACTTACTACACCTCTACCACGATATAACGCAACCCGATATAACATGAATTTGGATATAACGCGGTAAAGCAGCGCTCGGGGGGGGGGGGGCAAGGCTGCGCACTCCGGTGGATCAAAGCAAGTTCAATATAACGCGGTTTCACCTATAACGCAGTAAGATTTTTTGGCTCCCGAGGACAGCATTATATCAGGGTAGAGGTTTATTTCTGCAACATTAGATGCTTAGTTCAGATATGGCTTAGGGAGATGTATTTTCCCTGCCCTGGTTCCTTGCTGACTCCGAGAGAACAAAGGAACACAAAAACAAAAAACCTTTCCCCCACAGATTTGAAAGTATCTTCTCCCCTTATTGGTCCTTTTGGTCAGGTGCCAACCAGGTTATCTGAGCTCCTTAACCCTTTACAGATAAGGAGGGATTTTATGCTACCCTTAGCTGTATGTTTATGACAACCCCCAAAACAAGGATCCTCACAAATCCCCACATTTCAAAACATAAAAAACTCTTACAACCTCCACTAAGACACTCTTCCTTCCCAATCCAAAACCCGGGAGAAGAGGTGAGTCTTATTTTGGAAACTGTATAAGGGAAACAAATGACAGAGACGTGTATCACTGTGGACGTGCACTTTTCCAAAAGAAGAAAGGTTACTTCCTGTCAAGTGTGGATACAAAAAAATAAACACCACACTCTCTGGGCCACACCTTGTACCTGGAAATCGAGAAGCAAGTGAATAGGGATTCGATTTTGTCACAGTAAAATTATGCATAATTTACAGCACAGTCATGATAAAAAATAGATCATTTTGTGTTATGGTCACTGCAACTTGTGGACGCAACTGCCGCGCATTAAGAATTCAATGTCATCCTCTTAAAAAAAAACAGGATTAGATCAAAGCGAACAAACTATTAGTCCAGCGGTTCTCAAACTGTGGGTCAGGACCCCAAAGTGTGTCACAACCCCATTTTAATGGGTTTGCCAGGTCTGGCTTAGACTTGCTTGGGCCCAGGGCCAAAGCCCAAGCCCAACGGCTTCAGCCCTGGCAGCAGGGCTAAGTTTACAGGCCCCCTGTCTGGGGCTGAAACCCTGGGACTTCAGCTTTGGCACCCCATCTGGGGGCAGTGGGGCTTTGGCTTTGCCCCTCCTTCCCCCCGGGGTGGCGGGGCTTAGGCGGGCTCAGGCTTTGGTCCCCTCTTCTGGGGTCCTGTAGTAATGTTTGTTGTCAGAAGGGGGTCGCGGTGCAATGAACTTTGAGAACCCCTGTATTAATCAATGCTCAAATTGTGCAGGGATATGAGAGGGCCTCTCCCCCATCTGTTCTCCCTTGACTCCTCCACCCCACCCCGCAGACTCTTCTCCCCAGTGCAGAACTCCTAGATGGAACAGGGCTGGGTCTTCACCCCCCACTCATGCCCCAGGTCCCTTGTTGTGACAGCTCCTGTTATCTGCTTCCTTTCTCCGTGGTAGGTCCCCAAGTCCTCAATCCCCATTCCCGCAATCTTTGACCCATCTCTTATCCTAGCCCCTTGTTGACACCTGTTGCCCGGGCTCAACATTTCACTGATGGATCCCAAGCTCTGAGGTGCTTCTCTGGAGAAAAGTCTCTTCATCCAGGCAGGAAGCAAAAGGTGCTGCCTGGTGCCCTGGCCAGTTGCTTGGTGGAGACTGGTTCAAACCACCCACGTGAGATCCCAACCTGACCATTCCTCCTCTGGTGACGGGGTGGGGAGACAGACTGGGCGAGCTCAGAGGAGAGTGGGCTGTGGGAGGTCAAGAACCAGGGAACCTACAAGGGGGAAGCAAAACAGAGAATGGCAATGGTCACCACATGGGATCCAGGGATGAGGGGGGCAAAGACCCAACTCTGCAGTAGGGAGAGGAGTGTGGGGGATGAGTTACAATGGAAGGAGGGGACAGAGAGGGGTTTGACACAGGGGTAGGCAAGAGTGGAGCAGAGGAGCTATGGGGTATTGAATAGGTGCAGAAGGCTGAAGGGAGGCAGCTTAAAGGCGGGGTGAAAAGTAGAAATGGTGTAAGGGGTAACGGCAGGTAGAAGAGATGCTGTGGTGGGTGCAAAAGGGGAGTTATGAGTAAGGGAGGAGGCAGGGACATAAGTTGGGGATTAACTGGTAAGGGAGGAGGAGGCAATTAGTGGTAGTGGAGGATGCATAGCAGAAGGCAAGGGGTAGCTGAGGAGATAACTGATCAAAGCAAAGTAATGAACTGCTCATGTACAGCCTACTGTCAGTCATTAACAGTTTGTTAGTTTGCTTTGATCAGCTGCCACACATTAACAGTTTGTTAGTTTGCTTTGATCTAGTCCCATTACAAAGAAGATTATATCAAAGCAAACTAACGAACTGTTAATGCACGGCAGCAGGGCCAATATAAATGGTTCTGTACAGTGGTGAGCTTTCACAATGGAGCTGAAAATGGCAAAATTCACAGGTTCTCTGACAAGCTGTGACCACGGTGACAGAATTACATCCCTACAAATAAGGAACCAAATGGATCCATAAACAAGGGCAGACTACCTCCAATAGAAACACCAACAGCTCCACTATTTCTTCCAGTCACTTCTCCTAATTTATCCACATAACCACAATCTATTCTGGTTGATTGAGTTACAGTCAGCTGACCTTCATCCAAGCCCTAAACCCAGAAAGAGACTGTGTCAACCAATGAACTACAAACAGCTGGAGCCAATGAAATACAGACTTATAGAGCAGTGTGTGTTCTCTGCCTACTGGAGACATCACAACCCATATTACCTCAACCTCTTTTTCTCTCAATGACATCACGTAGGCTTAAAAGAAGTGAGCACAAGAACAGAATCTTGGTAATATACAAGGGTCCTATGGCCTGATAAGCCATTACCAAATACTGTGTTCTGCAAGAGAAGAGAGTCTGGCATCTATCTTTGCCTGGGTTCACAATTGTTTCATCTAAACTTCATGGTCAATAATATCAAAGACAGCTGGGAAAAAAAATAATTAACAGGAACAAATGATTTTCATCATTTGCCAACAACAGATCCACTGGTGACTGAACCAGTATAGTCTCACTATCGTGTTTATTACTGCACACAAATTAAAAAATATAGCAAAGACTGCTTAGTGGACAGTCAGTAGAGCTTTTAAATTAGAGTTAGTCCTATTAGAAGAGCTGTTGCTTTTGAACATGCTATTTAGTTTCCTTCCATCCTGGTTCTCTGAAGAATGCTATGGTGAAGGTGTGTCTTACACAACTATCAACTTCTACCTGTACTTTATCAACTTCTATCCTCTGCTCTTTACTAGCATACAGAGTATCTCCTTTAATAAATCCTCCTCTAATGGATAATGTCTCTGTTGGAATGTGCTTCCATGCACCTGTCGACTTTCCCCCAGCCCTTAGTTTAAAAACTCCTCTACAACCTTTTTAATTTTATATGCCAGCAACCTGGTTCTGTTTTGGTTCAGGTGGAGCCCATCCTTTCTGTATAGCCACCTCCTTTCCCAAAAGGTTCCTCAGTTCTTAATAAACGTAAATCCTTCCTCCCAACTCTAATGTCTAATCCACGCATAGAGACCCTGCAGTTCTGCCTGTCTAACTGGCTGTGCACATGGAACTGAAAGCATTTCAGAGAACACTACCATCCAGGACTTTAATCTCTTACCTAACAGCCTATATTTGGCCTCCAAGACCTCTCTCCAACCTTTCCTACTCCTCTTATTGACCGCTGCTATTCGATTTTTAAGGGTCATGCTCGATTCATCCCTGACCCTGAGGTGTAATACCATCTTAACTGTCAGGTGCAAATGCCCTAAACAGAGAGTGAGGCAAAAGTGATAGCCAGATCCTCAAAGCAAACACTTTGGTCTTTTCTGGATTCAATTTAAGTAAGCTGGTCTTCATCCAGACTCCAATCTCCCTCAAGCTCTGTTTTATCTGTGAGATATCCATGTCTGCACTAGACGAAAGAGATTCATAAAGCTGCATATCAGCAGCATATTTTTGGCATTGAAGCCCATGTCATCTTACTATGTCCCCTAAGGGCTCTATGTAGATGCTAAGGAAGAGAAAAAAGAAATAGGCCTAAAGGATTCCACATGTCTAGGCTTATGGGGAAATGCGGGACTTGCCCATCATGATTTATGACTGATTAGAAAAGAATAAAACTAGACAAGTGCACTTGTTTATTCATGTCATAAAATGTTAAGTGATTCAGCAGCAACTTCTGATCAATTATGTCAAATGTAGCAGTACAAGTTGAGTATTCTTCGACTAGTCTCACCTTCATCATCTAAAATTTGGCTTCATCGGTGCAACAAGCACAATCTTGGTTCCCTGACCATCTGAAGCCAGATTAAGAGGCATCCAGGATTTCTGAGGAGATTAGGTGCTGCTGGAGTAGTTCGATACCACCTTCTTGGTCATCATGCCCAGCAAGGAGAGGTTTTACATCAAGCAGAAGCTAGCAGAGGTATTGGCATGAAGTGTTTGTTTCTTGAGGACACACTAAACTAATGTTCTCCCCACATCACAAAAGGATAAAAATTATAGTAGAAAAATAACCTTTAAAATAAGTGTAAATATGAATTGTAAAACTCATCTCAAACCTTGCCATTTTAAAAGTCTACTTTCCTCCATCACACTCTTGGTTGGTTAGATTCACTTTGTTTTAAGCTAGCAGCACAAAGACACATAGTTGTGTATGACTGGCTGAATGAAATTATGCTGAAATCAGTGCATAAACTATTAGACCGCTCCAAAAAAAAAAAAAAATAGAGTTTAAAATTCTGATGGGGTCTGATAGCAGGTGTTTGTTTAAACAGAAAAGTTACTTTAAATTTACATTCACAGCAGTGATGTTTGTAACTAAGCGGAAAAACAACAGTATCGTGCAAGACTCAGATAATTTTGCTAGGAAAGCCCAAAACAGGTGTTTGACAGATTTTGTATGACAGTTACCCAGAACATGCACTGTATTCAAATATTCTTAGCCTTGCTGCATAACTGAAGCTGCCCCACCTACAGACAAAAGTAACACTAAGCATTATAAATTCACCTTTTTTCATAAGAATGTGAACGGGACTGGAGCTCTCGAGACCGTGATCTTGACCTTGACTTCCTTCCTGATTTCTTACGGCTGTATGTTCTACTGTCTGAAGAACTACTTGAAGATGAACGTCTACGGTGTTTCTTTTTTCTTTTGTTTCTATTTTCTTCTTCAGTATCTGATGAACGACGTCCCATTTTTACAAGCTATTTAAAAACAGCAAAAAAGTTATAAAATTCAGGATTGCAGTGTGCATTTATTTTTATAAGTGCTAGATAGATGCCTGTAAGTAATACTGTATCTTGTACAAGTTACTACATGGTGGTGGTGGGCAGCGGGAGAAGGGAAAAAACCTACCCCTTTAAGTTCCTAGTTGCCTAACCAGTTTGCACAACAGAGATCAGCAGCCTTATGTTTGTAAATCAACACATTAAAATGAGTTATTTTATCAGCATTTTAGATTTAAAACGTATTATGGTATTAAATTTGTTATAAACTGCAAAGTACCTTTACAAGCCAATTAATCCCAGTCAAAAAGTTCTGGTATAAACCAGACTGTTGCATTTTATCTTTAATATGTTTCTAGTCTGTCGTACTCGGATACTAGTTTTTCAGTACCCACTGTGTTAGGGTATAAGGTGTTAGGATACATACATGTACATCTCTAAAACCAGAGACCTTGTTTGAAGAACATTCTTAGCTAACACTGTACTATTGTTTACTTGTTTAATTTACAATTCTCCAAAGGAGGATATAGTAATGCAACTTTATGGTCTGAATAATGCTGGCCTATCAATTTCTAGCAATGTAATTACTTTCTGTTGTTCATGTAAGTATTTGTTGACTGTATATTCAAGTCACTAGCATTCCTATTGTCATAATGAAAAGTATGAAAAGATAAAGTTCCTCTGGAAATAATAAGTTATATTATTAGAGGATGGAAGCTCTTTTATAGTTAGGCTGATTGAGGTGTTCACTTCAAAACCACACAACTTTAAATGGTTTTACTCCAAACCAGAGCCATAAATATTAAACTTTAGACATGTTTCTTGATCCCCAAGGTGTTTACTTGGATAAAGTTTCACATTTATACATTTGGATAAGGCTGTAAAAAAATGCCATTCATTTAACTGCTGGGGAGACAATCATCTTTTCTTAGTTTGGAACTCATAAGAAATCCATTTTTATTGCTGTCACTTCATAATTAAAGAAATATTATGCCTCTAGAATTTTTCAGGCTGTAAAAATGGATAATGCTTTAAATCCTTTTTTGTTCCCATCCACCCAAGATACTAAGATTTCCCTCCTCAGACTACTGGCACTTAACATGAGGCCTCCGTCCCAAGAATGAGCAATTATTTGGGGGCTCTCTAGCTACATCTACATTAGGAAATTGGGATCCATAATTCTCCATTAATAGCAATGGTGGAAGCTGTAGAGTAGAAAGGGCTAAAGCATTTTTAGTTACAATATCATCTAACCTTAACCAATAGGGAAGAATTACAGGTCCTAATTTTCCTAGTATTGCCCTTTGAATTCCACTAGTCTTTTCCTGGCCCCCAGCCTTTGCCCCTCCCCACTCCTTTCAATCACCTAAAGGGCAGAACCCTGTCTGCAGTAAAGGAGCAGAAAAATGGAACCAAAGGGAACTTCTCAATTATGGTCATTTAAAGCAATGCTTCCCAAACCATGAGTTGTGACTCCCGGGGGAAGCCACGAGTGTTTGGGAACAAAACTGAATCAATATGCTGGTTTGGGGGTTTCCGCACCCCTAATTAAGAGACTATTAAACTAGGTTTAAAAATCATCTGTGTCTTATCTATGGCTTTGCATCTTATGCTGCTGCTGCCTGAGCAAGAAACCTCTCTGTACCCTCTGCTCCTGCAGGGGGACTTCAGCCAAGAGACTTCCCGCTGGAGGAAGCATTTGTCAGGAAGTCTCTCAGCTGAAGGCCCTCTGCTGGAGCAGAAGGCAAAGCGAGGCTCCCAGTGCCAGTGGCGGCAGCAACAGCACCAGCACATAGGGAAAGGGGGCTGACAGAGACACAGATGTGTGACAGCATTATAACTGAATGATTATCAAGTTCTAAACTACATGTAGCAAACATTTGCCTGAAGATCATAGAATCATAGAAATTTAGGGCTGGAAGGGACCCAAGAGATCATTTAGTCCAGCCCCCTGTAATGACCCAGGACCAAGTATACCTAGACTATCCCTGACTGTTGTTTGTCTAGCCTGTTCTTAAAAACCTCCAAGAATGGGATTCCACAACCTCCCTTGGAACCTAGTTCCAGGGCTTAACTACCCTATAGTTAGGTACAATAGTTAAAGAACTTTTATTTTGCAAAGAAATCCCAACTCAAGCTGATGAGAAAATAATCAAGATCCTTGATAACGTCACAGTGGATGAATGTCTTAACCAGGCTATGCGTAGGGGGCTGTGCACAGATGGGGCAGAAACCAGCCATGACCAGAAAGAACAGTGGGGTTGCAGCACAAGCAAGCAGTGCTTAATTTGTGCAAGGACTTGCCAGGGCTGAACCCCAGCACCTCTAGACTCGGCAGTTCAGAGCCCCAGCATCTCTGCCTGCATCAGTTACACGTCATTCAGCTGCCAGAGGAACAGCCAGAACCCCAGCACCTCTTTCATTACAAATTAAGTACTGAGCACAAGTAAATAAAGTGGCACCTGCTACAATTTGGACACACTACATGATCCATCACAAAGCTGTAACCTAAAGCACATTAAGCCCTCAACATTGTTATTAAAATGGTTAATTTTATAAAATCCCAAACAGTGAAAACACAGTGTTTAAGTATGCTGTAAGAAAGGATGGACTCTGACAACACTTATCTTCTATTTCACAGTGAAGTCAGATGCACTGTACCACTTTTCCACATGACAACTATCTTTGAATGGTGTGATGCAATCCAAATTTTCCTCCTTGGGAAAACAGACCTTGCAGACTACATGCATAACATGGACTTTTTGCCTACATTAGTTTACAGGGTGGATGTATTTGACAAATGGAATGCACTATACCTACCATAGCAAGGTAGGAATATAAATATACTAGATATGCAAGAAAAAATTGGAGATTCATGAAACAGCTTTGCCTTTGATGAGCCCACAATGAAAAGGGACTTGCCAAGATGTTTCCAGTGTTAGACTTTTTAAAAGAACAGAATGAAAGTTATCAAAATGCTGTTAAAGACAAAATACTCATTCATTTGTCTAGATTGTACTCCTATTTTGATGAATACTTTCCTGGAGCTGAACATGAATCTCCAGATACTGACTGGATTTGAACCTCATGCTTAACAAGAGTTGATTCTATTCCAACCTTAAGTATCTCAGCTCATAAAAATCTTTTCGAATCTTCAAATGATCATACACTGAAGACCAAGTTTTCAAATCTAACAAACCAGTAATTTGCAGATTTCTGTTAACAGGGGGTACAAGGAACTCAGGGATGAAGATATGAAAGTGCTGCTTCCATTTGCTGACAGTCTGGGCTTTCAGCAATGATTTCTGTGAAAACTAAATTTAAAAGTAATTTAAGCCTGGAAGATAACTTATTTATAGTACTATCAGAAATTTAGCCAAACATTGCACAACTATGCAGTTCAAAACAGGCCCACCCTTCTCACTAAAATCTCGGGCCGTGTCTGAACATGACCAAAAAATCCATATTTTTAAATTATAGTTTATCTAAATGGGATTAGATAGGATTATACAATTAAAACAGACTGTATGTAAAAAGCAACAGAGAGTCTGACGAAGTGGGTATTCACCCATGAAAGCTTATGCTCCAATACATCTGTTAGTCTTAAAGGTGCCACAGGACTCTGTTGCTTTTTACAGATCCAGACTAACACGGCTACCCCTCTGATACTAAACTGTATGTAGTTGACTAAAGTTGCAATACCATCCAAACCCTAGCGTCCCTCTTGAATGTAGCGTTCTGACTCTTGTATGTCATGTCCTGAGTCAGAAAAAGAAACAGTATTTGGTTGTGGGGAGCTACCAACTTCTAAAATATCTGTAATGGACCTGCAAGTACTAAAAGTCTGAGAGCCAAATCCTGTAAGGTGCTCAGCAACTACCAGTGGCTTCAATCTTCAACACCTTGTAGGACTAGACCTTTAGTCAGCTCACTCTTAGCAAGTCACTTTTGAAACATATGCAATTCCCAACGGTAAGTACCCACCAAAAAACAGCAGCACCTCATACTGCCAAAATACTGTTAGATGGCAATTTCTGAAGTAAAATGTGCTACTTTGAGTGAATTATTAAAGCAATTTATTCCATACTGAATTTGACTTCTTGAGTAAGTTCAAAATAAGTACTGAAGCAATATTTTAGGATCCAATTTTTATCTCATTTAAATAAACATTACTTCATTTACAATTCTGTAGATTAAAAGTTCATGACAGCAAGATTAAGGAAATATAGCACAAGGAAGCACTGAATACAAGAGACTCATTTCTAATGAGATATTCACTACTTGATATGTATATTGTTCTGACTCATGATATTACACTTCAACATATACATCATCCCGATTCACTTTTTTTTTAAAAATGCACTTTTTTAATAAAAACCTAAAATTGCATCTAGAAGTATATCAAGCTAATGAAGTAGACTACATAAACGACTGGCAACACTATTAATTCGTAAAATCAATTATGTAGTTTCCCACTAACACATTTTTGGAGGAAAAATAAATTTTCCTGAGCTAGCTAAAAATCTAACCAAGATATACTCTTCGATTCCATAAAAAATGCTTTACAATGGGTGGCACCATACTTTATTTACTGCACATTATTATTCAAAACCTGCTCTGAACGCATAATTAATAATTTCCTCATAGGCTTTTCAATAGCATTCATGATTATAATATCAGAGTGCTTCACAAACATTTCTGCAAGATGACAGAATATTATCCCCACAGAGATTGAGGTCAGAAGCATCCGTTAATTCTGGGTGCCCAATTTGAGACACCAAAGGACCTATTTTTCAGAGTACTTAGCATTACACAGCACATCATATGTTCAAAGCACAGCTCCTCTTGACATCAGTAGCAGCTGTGAGTGTTAAACACTTGTACAAATCAGACCCCAATGTCTTAAGTAAGGCACCCAAAATATGAGGAACACAATTAGTGACCACCTGAGAAAAGTGATTTAAGTGACTTCCCTAAGCATCATATAGGAACTCTGTGACACAGGAAGGGATAGAATCCAGTTCTCCAGGGCAGATTTTTACTGCCTTCACTGCGAAATCATCCTCTCTCTTCCTGCAGTCCCTGCCTTATTCACCACACATCTTCCAAGGCTCCTTCACAGAAGCCATGGGCACAGGTGTGTACCTAGTACAGTTCATGAACTTCCTCAACACCTGTACTTTCTGCGACATGATGGAGACCCTGACGCACATCTACATAGAGAGCATCAGGCCACAGCCCCTTTTCTAACTTCTCCAGAACCTCTTAATGAGGCTCTGGCTGCACTTTTCCCTGCACATCCTGATCCTGGCACACCCATCCCCTCAGCCACAAGACCTCCGCGCCAACCTCCTCCTGGCATTGGCCAATGTGATCATCCGTCACTCCAGGAGGAAGAAGCTGTACGGGGATGTGCTCTGCAATTGTGGGGCCTATGTCCAGTCCCTTGTCTGTTCACACTTCCAGAAAGAATTCTTCGGGACAGTGTCCACTGACTCCTTAGACACCAAATGAAATTTGACATCATATTGATATCCACACCGCTCATCAGGAGGAATGAAGCCTTTGATTAAATCCACTGCACAAACCTCTGCCACTTGAGCTAATGGAGTAACTGTTAGCAGTAGTAGATTTCATCCCCCTCTACTGCTCCATATAGAGGATGATGAGACACACTTTGCCAGTGGGTTTCACAGATATTTGCTCACAGCAGAGGAATGATGAGACTCAGGAACCTTGGGTTCCATTCCAGTCTCTGGGGAGGAGTGTGTTCTAGCTGACACAGACTTCTGCCCATTTCCCCCCCCAAGCTTGACCCCTCTAACCTGTCCCTGGTACCAATCCTGTCTCTTCCCTGTCTCATCCCAGTCCCAGTCTACTCACCTGCCCAGTATGCACTCCTCAAACTTCTCATCCCACTCCCAATCTCACCCCTTCAGACTCCTCATCCAAGTCCCAACCTCTCCCACCAGTTCCAATCTCCTAGCTGACTCTAGCCACACACTGCAGCAGAGTCCCCGATCAACTCTTGGATTTCTGCATGGAAAACCCCGGGGTAGGGGCAGAATAAATTCTGCTTCAAAGACTGAATTCCTGATAAATCACTCCTCTTGCTGATAATGAGCATTCACAGAGGGACTCAAAGAATGGCAGCATGCCTCCTGTTAGAGCAGTGCTGACAGAAGAGAAGGTAGTCACAAAAAGAGGGACAGAGGCCCACGCCAGACAGCTCCAATGTCTGCAAATCTGAGAGTGTCCTTTTACATGAATCCACTTAATCTGTAGCATTTGGAGACTTCTCCCCCTTCGCAGCCCACAAAAACTACTCAGAGGGGGAAGATTTCATTTAAAAAAAAATTTGAAGTGAACCTCATAGAACTGTTCCTAAGGAGAAACAGAGGAGGCAACAATCTGGACCACTTTTGCCACTATATGACTAACAACCAATGTAAAATGTGTTGGTGGTCTCAGTCCACTTTCCACATTACTACAAGACAAGCACCTACACCATAAATACCAACACAGCCACCATAACTGGCTATCTCAGCAAAGATGCCTGAAATGTGGCACTTACGTAACATGAAGACACACTGCCTCTGGCCATAGCATATCACTGTTGTATGGGTATATAAAGGATTTTACTGTACAATTTTGTCAATCTGGCATTTCTCACAAGCACTAAATTTTCAATTGTTAAGAAATTATTTCTTAGTAAGACAGTGTAAGGAAACAATTTCCATTAATAATATCAACATCTAGCTTTTACATAGCATTTTTCAATTTTAGATGTCAAAGCACTTTACAAAGGAAGTCAGAATCATTATCCCCATTTTATGTATGGGGGAAAACTGAGGCACGAGAAGGGACGGGACTTGCCCGAGGTCACCCAGCAGGTCAATGGCACAGCCTGGAATTGAACTCAGGCCTCCAGAGTGCCCATCCAGTGCCCTGTGGCCCAGGTAATCTGCCTCTACAAAATGCTTCAGTCAATAATATCAATTACATAAAATTCATTATAAAACCTGTTTTTCCATATTGCAAACCAGTTATTTCAAGATATTAAAGGCATGTATAATAATTACTTCATATTGCTTTACCTTGGAAGGTACCAGGTAATCTACATTTGTTTCAATAACTTTACCACTTTGATTGGGCCTGCCCGCTGATTTAGATTGTAAAAAAAATAACTAGTTTCACATTAAAGTTATAGGTTACTTTCATTCATCTCAATCTCAGACTGCAATTTCTAATATTTCTTATGGGACTTCCTAAAGTAGCTCCACGCACCTTGTTTACTCATCAGATAACACACCAAAATTCTCTGTGCTATTGCGCTGAACTAGTTTAAAAGTTCTACAAGTACACTTAATATGGAAGCTTATTTATTTTAATGTTAGTTATCTACCATCTTACTAGACAGCTAGTGTATTCCAAAATATTTTTCCATACCTGGAAGATGTAAATAACATCCATAAAAGCACCTAACTTGAACAGAGAATTAAAATATCTAAAACACAAGATGTGTAATATTAGCCACAGCGCACAATATAGATGGAAACAGAATCATAAAAGGAAACAGAATGTAGCTATAAATTGTCTTTCCTATACCAGGTATCTCAAGTCATTTAAAGGGTCTTATCCCACTTTCAGTTAAGAAAATGAGAGTTATGCCACTGATGTCAATGGGAGCAGGATCATATCCAAAGAAGCTAGGGTTGTTTAATAGTAATGAAATTCCTGTGGAGGCAGAGCACCCACTATATGGAACACTCAACAGTATCTACATGTTTGAACTCGAATGGAGCCGTGGGAGCTCAGCACTTGTGAAAAATGTATGTCAAGGCATCTCAAGTTGTACATCCAATAACTGAGGAAGTCAAAAATAAAATCAGAGGCTGCTTTTGAATGTGTTAGTCCAAGTATTTCCCTCTCCCCTGATGACACCTTAAAAGACCCACACAAACAAGAAGGGAAACTAACCAACTAGACAGAGGAAGCAGCAAAACTGACTATACGCTAAGTGCTGCCAAATGTACAAACAGGAAAAAATAGAGAACATATTCTAATTTATTTCAGTTATATTGATTTAAGATGTTACCTGTAACAGTAATAAGTAAAACAAAAATTTCAGTCAAAAGTGTAATCTTTAAATTGATGTGTCCCTTTCCCAACTTGATGATGTGGACCAGGGGTGGCCAACCTGTGGCTCCGGAGCCACGTGCGGCATTTCAGAAGTCAATATGTGGCTCCTTGTATAGGCACCAACTCTGGGGCTGGAGCTGCAGGCGTCAACTTTCCAATGTGCCAGGGGGTGGGGTGCTCACTGCTCAACCCCTGGCTCTGCCACAGGCCCTGCCCCCACTCCACCCCTTCCCACCCCCTCCTCTGAGCCTGCCGTGCCCTCACCCCACCCCCACCCCAGCCTCCTGCACAGCACGAAACAGCTGATCAGGAGGCACTGATTGGCAGGGCTGCCAGTGGGTGGGAAGCACTGGGGGGGGGGGAAGCTGATGGGGGGCTGCTGATGTATTACTGTGGCTCTTTGGCAATATACATTAGTAAATACTGGCTCCTTCTCAGGCTCAGTTTGGCCACCCCTGATGTGAACCAAAATGGATCAACATGAACTAATGTGTGAGCAAATGGAAATATTCAAGGGTGGTAGTGCTGACGTGGTCTGATCAAAAGACAAGAAGATAAATGCTGCCAGCAAAATTTAGACAAAATGGGGGAGCACTTTACAGCAGGATACAACAGGAGCAGGCCCTATTTCCTTAAAAAAATTATCCCATTCACGGGGACGTAAGTAGGGGCAAAAGATGCGGAGGATGCCCTGCTTTCACTTAAGAGCATCGGTGCTGGAACTAGGGGTGCTGGGGGTGCCACACCCCCCTGGCTTGAAGTGGATTCCATTATAAACAGGGTTTACAGTTGGAGTCAATGGCTCTCAGCACCCCCCCGCTATACAAACTGTTCCTGCGCCCCTGCTTAAGAGCCCACTGAAGATTGGCAGGAGTCCCCAAAAAGGGGGCAAGTGGCTAGTGCTGGCCTCGCTTCCCCTTGTGGGGGAGGGGCTGAGGAATGGGGGCCTCCCTCAGGGGCGGGTGACTGGTGCTGGCCTCGCTTCCCCGGGGGGCTGGGGGGGGGGGACGACAGGTGGCCTGGCAGCCCTGGGTGCTGGGGCAGGTCGGCCCCGTTCCCCAGCCGGCAGGGCCCAGGCCGCGGAGCGGGCAGAGCCCGGCGCTTCCCCTGAGTCACCGTGGAAGCACCAGCCCCCGGCACCGCCGACCCAGAGAGCGGCGATGAGGCGGCCCCGACCCAGGCACGTTACCTGAATCCCGCCTCCGGCCCAGCGAGCGAGAGCCCGGAAAAGGCCGAGTCTAGGGCCGCCGGCTCGGCGCGGCTCCCTGGTTTGAGCTCAGCGCCTTCCTGGTGCCGCAGCCAGGCAGGGCCAAGCCATCCCGGAGCTCATCCATTCAGCCAGGCGGGCAGCAGGGCTAGGGAATGCAGAAGACATCGATTAAAGCTTCTGCACTTCTCTCCACTGAGGATAGCAATGATCATCCTAATAATAATCATACAAACAAATTAATTAATTAATGTTCACTGGGCCTGTGCGGGCTTTTTAAAATGCAGCTTAAAGTGGTAAAATTAATGTCCCTTCTTTAGCCAAAAATGCTGGAATAAATCACTGGGCTCTGTCTCTATGGGTGCACTATGATTAAAATCGCAATGATTTATTTGCAAATTCCTTTAAAACTCTGCCTTTCTCTTCCTCTGGAGCTGCTGATGGGCTTCTGAGGTTGGGTGCAAATTAGTTTTTCATTTAAGAGACTATTTTGACTCGTGGTGTTTGAGGGAGGAGGAGAAGGGGGCTGTTGGAAGGAGGGTGGGGGGAGAAATAAAATTTATAGTTTTTCATTTAAGCCAAAAGTAATTAAAGAGGCTCAGTATTTCCTGGAATACATACTACATTGACATATTTTTTCCCTGGCAGAGAGATCTATTTCCCCTCTGCCATAAAGGAAAAGCACTTGAAGTGGTGGAGTAAAGTAGCCGCTGTGTGCTTTGGGTCGCTTCTGGGTGGTGGGTAAGTGGGAGAAGGGGCTGAGTTTTAAAACTGCCTGCTATACACGATCTTCAGTTATTCGCAGACAGCTAAGATTAAATAAAACAGTTCAGTTAATTAGTTCTGTTAAAAAGATGCCCAAGTCTCCAATTTATAAGGGAAATGTGTTTCAAATGATCCCCTACTTAACTTTTTTTTAAAACTTGATTAGATGGCGGGTGGGAATTGCAGACTTTGGCTGTATTATAAAAAATACGTTGTTTCTTTTTTCATTGTTTTCTCCCCCACAGAAAGAATACAGAACACTCTGAGTACACATATTTGGAAAGAATAAGGGAGGTAAACGCTTTATATGCGAATAGTTTTTGTAATAATTTAAATATTTGCATAGCAGTTTAATATTTGCTTAGCTTGTTTATAATACTAACCATCAACTCAAAATTCCTGGCTCAAACATGTAACGTTTTAAATGAACCCTTCGAGCATACATTCATGTACAGACAACTTTGATTTGTCCACATTATTTAAAAAAAACACAAGTTGTATGATGTAGACCGAATAGTTGACACTTATTTCACTTTTAAGTTTTGAGACTGTTTGGTATTTAAAATAGTCTTAGTTTTACTTCAGTTTTATATGTATGAATTAGAATCTGTGTTGCCACGGCGGGAAGTGGAATAAACTATGTGAAACAAAAAGAAATGTGTTCCCACGGATTAACATCTAAAGTTCAGTATTTTGAACGTATTCTCTTTTCGTCTCACTTTGTTATTTTAACAGTAACATATTGTAATATTTCTGTAGTTGAGAATAATTGTGAATTCATTTAATTGGGCCAGTGATAACAATCTTCCCAAACAATCTCAAAAATCGATAACACATACTGATGTTTCCGTTGCTCCTTTGAAGACCAGTACTTTACAATATCAAAACTGTCAGTCTGAACAGACTAACCTAAAAGTACTCTGTATTTCAATAGGCAAAATGATGTCTTGATTAGTTTTGTCTTCTAAATGCTAAAACTTAGTAAAAGTAATTTATTGCCTATTGTATCTAATACACAGATAACTGGATCTGATAAATGCTAATTAAATTATAAATACTGTACCTATTATAGTAAATAAACACTCTTTTATGTAAAGTCGTCTTTCAAGAGGTCAAATGAAAAATCAATACATAAACAAGAGTTAAACAATTTTGAATAATTTATTAGAACTCTACTAAAAGTGTAAAATAGCTGCATCCTAAATAGCCTGTCAATGAAATTACTATCTAAATAGGATTTAAACAACAATAGCAAAGCAGTATTAGGAATAAATACTGTAATACGGTCTAATCTGATCCCTCTATTTGCCATATAAAAATGTTAATGACAGGGTTGCATTTGTCATTCTTAACTACATTTTTTTTTATTTTGTGTGTTTCTGATACTATTTTAGGACTAACTTTTCAAGCTTTCCTGTCACGTAATGTGTTAATGTTTACATAGAATCATCAAGTACCCTGTAACTTGCACATTTCCATTTGCTTTACACAAATAATTAAAAAATTAATACTAAATATAGTATTTCTTCACATATTATGAAAAACTGTCTTCAAAAATGAACTAATATTAGCAATATACACTATCCGGGAGAGTTTTCCCAAAATGTATGTCTATTTTCAGTGTTGACTTAATTACTAAAACAAAACCTTTAAAAGTAACTGTATGTATGTATGTATGTATGTATGTATGTATGTCTTCTCAGTCCTGTGGGATAAATAAAACATATTCGAACTGCAAACAAATTTAGAACAAAAGCATCGGATTCTTAACACAAAAGTAACTAACTGTGTTCCTCTGGGGAGGTTTGTTGACGCAAATGTAATAATAATGTGATACAAAGAAACAGCATGGGGCAACATTACTTCGTGGGTACAAGAACGTACATTGCGTATCACCCGTTCCAGCTACTCAGACACACTTTTAAATTTGGCGTGTCAGTAAACATCTGCTTGGGAAATATCTTGACAAACCAACCGCACAACCTTTCAAATTAACACACATCTCTCTCTCTCTCTCTCTCTCTCTTTCTCTTGTTAATTGTAACCGACCAAAACAGCACTAATCTCTTGGTAGAGCTGTTTCTTCCCTCGGACAGTATTACCTGCATGGCTAGTACTGTGTGCTGTGTATACACGACATTTGTAGGAAGCGCTCCCCCATTCCTTGTCCTCTCTCCAAGCCGACTTGTCATTTTTCATTTTGGCCACTCCCCTGCAGATCCTGCCCATCTCCCCTGTGTTTAACTAACTCAGGACACTAGCGCAAGATCCACGCCTAATTAAATTAATTAGGGATTCTTGTCAATCCTGGATTAATGGCCGATAGCAACCCCTGGCCACAATGATCTGAAACCTGGAGGACTAGCGATCTTTCTGCCTCGCTCTTTCTCCTTGGTGGTGCTGGACTGATACAGGAGAAGCGGGTTCATTCATAGTTCCAAGGGGAGGTAATTTGCTCAGAACAAGGGGCAGGCTTTGCAAAGTATAAATAGTGCGACTTCAATAGCAACATCACTATCAGATCTGAACTCTTAGCAGGAAGAATTGTCAAAGATCTTAACATTTAACAAGATCGCTCCAGTTGGGAAACATCAGCTCCCATTTAACTCCAGCCCCATTGCAGCTGCCCCCCTCCCCTTCCCACTCCATTGATGTGTTATTGGGGGGTTTGGAACAGTAAGAGGAAGAAACAAGGGGAAGGAGCCCTGAGAATCGGCGATGGAAGAACTTACAGCTTTTGTCTCCAAGTCGTTTGATCAGAAAGTGAAAGAGAAAAAGGAGCTGATCACATACAGGGAGGTTCTGGAGAGTGGACCTGTCAGAGGAGGCAAGGAGTCAGGCGGCTCCAGCGAGCCCAGCCGGGAAGACGTGAGCAGCCCAGCGGTCCGAGCAGGAGGAGTAGGCGGCGGCGGTGGAGGAGGCGGAGCGCGGTCTCCAGTCAGAGAGCTGGACATGGGCGCCGCCGAGAGAGCCAGGGACACGGGCACTCCCAAACTCAGCGAGGGTAAAGGCAAACCCCATGCACCCCGCGGCCCCCTTCTCTCCCACCCATCCCCCCGGTAACGTGGGACAGGCTAAGGGACTGAGTTCAATAACCAGACGGTTGTTTGGGGGAGAAACGGGAGGAGGGGAAGGTTTTGTTTTCCCTCAATTTTTGCTCAAAGAACCCCAAATGTAGCTCTCAGTCCTGCAGGCGCTTGCCTGGCCTGGGCACCGGGCTCTGCAGCGGGGGTGAAAGTTACAGGAGAATGAGTGTGTCCTCCCTGACCAGGGCTCAGAGCTGTAGCCTCTGCCCGGGTGGGAACTGACAACCCAATGTTTAGATTTTGGAAAGAGCCATTGCCTAGAGGACTTTTGCGATTATAGAAACAGCTTTTTCCTGTCTCTGTCCTTCACTTGATCCATCGGGGGTTGCTTCAGACCAGGCTGACGGTGACTATCAGGCTTTATTTCTCGATGAACTTTTGTTATGGTTTCTCCAACAATGAGTGTGTAAATCAGACCATACAATCGGGTTACTTGTTCTGGCTTATAGGTTAGTAGGCTGCAATGCTAAAACTAATTACATTTTGCAGTACATATTAATATATGTTGTATTTGCATAAGACAATGTGGCAGATTTAAACTTGACTGTCACATTAACGATTCCAGAGATTTAAACAATAATACCATTAATTTGGAGAGTCTGATATACATTAATGGGTGTCTTTCCATATTTTTCCAATTAAGGAAAATATATGGCATGCCTAGAAGTTTAGATTAAAATATTTAAGCATGCAATTAACTTGTTTATAACATGATCTGTTCCTGATTAGAACATAACGGGAAGTTATTGTGGTAGGAACCAAAGCTACATTACATATATTAATCCATTTATATTTAAAAAGCTGAAAAATCCCCATAGTATAGTTGAAAGTTTGAAATGCTGTGAGTATCTATATCAAGTATATTTAATGTTTATACATTATTGACCAGATATTGATAAGGATATATTTTCATGTTAGATTATTTTTAAAACATGCATTAAAACAAGTGACATTAAATAGGAATGTTTTATACAATGTCGTACATTTATTTTAAAAGACAGCCAATTGCATAACTGGATATAAATGCTAGGTATATATATATTGTATACAATGAAAATGTGTTTAAAAAAACCCTAATAGTTACAATGCACGCATATGTTATACCAGGAGTCCCTTTTCTTACACTTTCTGTTTGGATTTATCTGTCTGCCCATATGTGTATGTATATATGCAGAGATAGAGAGACTGAGTGAAGAAAATAATATTATAAAAAGCACAAATGACATCCCGTTTGCTTATTCAAAGAGCACTATAGATGTCAGCAACATTTGAATGGCTGCGTTTGGTTTTAAAATGAGGATGTAATATCTAGGGACTGTTTACTTCAGACCTTTTGTTCAAAGAAGTATTTCTCTCCAGATCGGAACTCGATTGAGAACATCTTCCGGAAATGATTTTATAAACAAATTCTGATCGTGATCATAGGGTTATAAAGAGCTGCGAGCGCAGTAAACAAATCCTGGACTTCAGATGCGCAAATAAAATCCCATCCCAAAGCACTGCAGCAGAAAGCAGGGATTCGGAAGAAGTACAATTACAGACACAACTGGTTGTTAGGAAGCCCTGCAAATATGAATGAACTATACAAATAGCGTCACTCAGTGATATTGTAATTTATATGCGTAGCCCACTGAAAGTGCCGTCACCAGAAAATTAAACAATACCAATAAAAACACCAGGAACCCTCAGCATATGTAAATCCAGAAAAGACAAATGCATGTTTTATTAAACACTGGAGGTGCTGAGAGCATGAAAGGCATTAAACAATCCAGAGACAGTCCGGATGCCAGATTTACCATTTAAACCTGTTGCTGTGATATTTAAGGTACTAATTCACCAAGCGATCGCAACTTGATTTTTTTATTTTGATTTTCAATAAATAATGACAGGTAATGGTATGAGGCTTTACATTTGTACCAAGGGTAATTCAAACATGGCGTGTCTCTTGCCACTGTCCGACGACAGACAGGCATCTGAGGAAGTGGGTTCTAGCCCAGGAAAGCTTATGCCTAAATAAATTTGTTAGTCTCTATGGTGCCACAAGGACTCCTCGTTGTTTTTGCTGATACAGACTAACACGGCTACCACGCTAAAGACTGGCAAGAGGTTCCCACAAAATGACACTGAAGTTAATAGGGTCGACCTTAACTCGGCCTCAGTTCCTGAGCGGGGCAATGTTATATTTTGGTGGGCATGGCATTTCCCTGCTATTTGTCTCCTGCGTGCGCCTCGATGGGTCTAGATTAAAATAATGATTCGCAAATAAAGCCAGCAAGTTTGCAGAGGGAGAGAGAGATTGCTTGACAGCTCTGATGGTTTAAAAGGGTCATAGTTTGACTCTGCAATGATTTACTGAAATTATGCTGAGGGGCTCGAAAATGTAGATGTAAATCAATGGCCTGGTTTGGCTCACCCACACAGGTCAATCCTTAACCTAAATACATTTGGAAATAAGGCCTTTACGTGAAAAGTGTTTTGTTGTCGCCTTTTCTGCCAGAGGACCAGCAATGCTAATAGGAAACCCAGCGCTGACCCAAAATCTCACTCCGAATGAAAACAAATATTCTTTTAAAATGTAGCTGGCCATAATCTGTTTTGAGACGTGATCTTTAGCATTTCCATTGACTCTCCTCTCCTTTCTTTTCCTCAAGCCACGCACATTTTCCTCCTAAAGTTAAGAATAAAAACTGGAGTGGCCAAATCCCACGCCAGAGCTGGCAATTCCGGTGAAGGGTTGGTCTGATTGTTTTGTTTCACGCTCAGTCTCCCCAGAGCTGAAAGATCGCAAAGAGGATGCGAAAGTGATGGAGGACGAAGGGCAGACTAAAATCAAGCAGAGGAGAAGCCGGACCAATTTCACTCTGGAGCAGCTGAACGAGCTGGAGAGGCTTTTCGATGAGACCCACTATCCGGACGCCTTCATGCGAGAGGAGCTGAGCCAGAGGCTGGGACTGTCCGAGGCCAGAGTGCAGGTAGGGTAGAAAAGGTTATTGCAACATGTGGGTCTCTGTGCGTAATTTAGTTGTAATACAGCATAGCCTATGGACCTGCCGTACCTGATGAAAGGCTTTTAACTCACAAATTCTATAATGTCCATTTAGATTCTGTCCCTGGCCACAAAAGATACTCCCGTGCCGAATTGCACCCAGCATATGCGTGAACCACTGCTCCGTGCTTTATTATGTTTGTGTCCTCCTAAGCTTAGTGCCTCTTACTTATAAGGATTTTAAACAACGTTTCATTTTTGGCTGAGTGTAAGAATTACAACGGATGTTTTGTTCACGTGAACTGTGTTTTTCCTAGTCTGCTCCTGTCTTGGGGTTTACCATGCGGATGTACCAATTAAGTTTATAGATGTACTGACTATAAACTAAATTAGCAACTGCTAAGTGAGGAAATTTTACGGTCAGTTTTTACCGGTGGTTCTTAAATCTTAGGCGAAGCCACAGAAAGGGTGAACAAGTTTTGCTGAACTGGCTTCGTTCAGCATTATTAAAAAATATAATCTATAACAAAAAGATCAACCTATTTTATTCGCTTTTCTTTATATAGAAGCCAAACCAGTTACCTGGACGTTTACTTTCAAGCTTCTCTCTGGAAGTTTTGAAAATCAGATCTTGAGCTCTCTCCAGTTAGTTTCACCTAACTGCAATAACGAGAGGGCAAGCGGTCTGGGGCTTTCCCCAGATAGAGAGCCGAAGGTAACTTCTAGAATGAGAACAAATGTAGCTGTTTCAGTGTATTTCCCTTCTAATAATAAAATAAGAGAAAATGATGGTCATTATTTGTTGGAACACATGGAGCAGTTTTAGGCCCCAACATCTGCAGCTGTTTGAAAGTACTGCTGTAACAGATACTCCCCCTCAATCTTTGTGCTTATAGGCCACCATCTGCACCAAACTATGCACACAATTCTTATGGGGTTTCCCTGCATCTTGTAATAGGATAAGGACATAAACAGAGCGGTCACGTTGAACCAAAAAAGTAATACTAAGCAGCCTTTGTCATCACAGCCTCACCAAACGAGCCTTCCCTTTTACTCTTCTCTGCTTTTCTGTTTTCCGCGGAGGCAGCCACCTATTTATGCTGAACAAATCTTAAAAAAACCCAAAACGATAAAAGTCCCAACTTCTCTATGAAAAATGTAAAGGAGATGATTCCGTCTGGTGGATGTTTGCTCGACAAAGAATACCACTGTAGCACCTAATCCACACTACTATTATGTCAAATCGCAGGGTGCATAATAACTTTTAGAGATTTACATAGATTAAACCCATTCCCTTTACATCGTTCCGGAAAACGCTTTGCAATAATATTTTACTTTGCTTCTCCACTAATTTGTAAATTATGGAATGTACCTTTTAAATGAGAGTCTGGAAGTGAGCGTGGGTGTTGGGCAGATTTAACTTGACTCAAATAAATTCTAGGCTGGGGTGTGTGTGTGTTCACATTTATAGTTGATTCAAAGTAAGACCCCCAAGAAAAGATTGTTTGGGGTTTAATTTTGCCTTGGAGAAAGATTATTTGGTAGCTGTGGCTTCTGAGATGCAGAGGTTTCTCTTATAAAGTGAAATGTTTAAAAGACCCTCTCTCCTCTTTAAGGAAGTCGAACTTTATTATTTAATTTGTTTTAATAGCTCTATATCCAACAGTAAAAGTATCTTCTTGCCTAACGTGCAGACTTTTCTATAGAAGCATATTAGATTATCATAATAATGAGACAATTATTCCGCTTCTGTGTTACACTCCACTGCACAGAGGAACAGAGAAATTCTAAACTTCTTTGTAGTGAAGCTTTTATGACAGTAATTACCCCCCAAAAGTGAGTCATTAAATGCTTTGGTGTTTAGTTTTCCTTGAAGATAAAGCTAATTAATATTACAGGCTATTAATGAGCACATTCTTCTCAGGTCTTACAGCGCAAACATCTAAACCCATTATCACAAGTTAGTATTAGATATCAGGGAGTGATTTAGGTCATTTGGGACTCTAATGTGGAAAGATGAAACCAGGGCTAAGAAAGTAATTTATCGAGAACTAGTATGGGCTGCAAATGTCTATTTTCTACATTTTTTTATTTTCGTGATGCCTCTTAGTTTCTAAACTTGTAAATCTGGGCTGTCCAATACAAACAAAACAAACTGTTTGCAAAAACGGTATCAATATTCTTATAGCACACAACTGTGCTCTTTTGTTTTGGTTCTCTTTTAATGTTGGTTTTCTATTATAGTATCTAGGTTATTTTTCTGTTTCTTCAGGTCTGGTTTCAAAACAGAAGAGCTAAATGTAGAAAACAAGAAAATCAACTTCATAAAGGTATGCTTTATGATATCATAAAAGAGGCTTAGGTTGAAAAGACTTATACAGTATCGATAATACCAGTTGAGAAGGAGAGTTCCTGCTGAGAAACACCTAAGGCTCCAGATTTGTTAGATATATGTTCTAATATGAAGGCTACCTATATTATATCAAAACTATTATTGATTATAAATGGCATTAAACTTGTACCAATGTATTGGCAGAAAGAAAGAAATGGAAGCAAAAGACTGTAGTTTGCACACCTATACGTTTCTGGAATTCAAAGAATCACTTATTGCAAAGTAAGGCTAAGCCGATATTTATGTATTTATTTTGATGATTATTGCAGGGGTTCTTATAGGAGCAGCCAGTCAATTTGAAGCTTGCAGAGTTGCACCATATGTCAATGTAGGCGCTTTGAGGATGCCATTTCAGCAGGCAAGTACAGTAAAGCCTACTTGTAACGATAAAGTGCAAATGAGTGACCCCGTTTTTAGGATAAGGCCTTTTCTCCCGATATTAAATGACTGTTGACAGCATCTATTCAATATTTATACCGTGATTATATAGAGGGAACAATACACTTTTTAAAAAGCCACACACTTCCCCAGATCTGCCTGCCCAACTCTCTGTCATCAATGAAAGCTCCGCTGGGGATGGAGGGCAGTATCTGGCTCTTTAAAAATGCACGAAAAGATTGCACTCAGAGGGTTACATGGGAGCGTCCTTTCAGTCAAAGTTTGCCGATTCTGATGCAAAGCTGATGAATGAAAGTGTTTCTAAAGGAGAACTGTTCTAACACACCGGTTTTACTCCGCATAGAGAGTAAAACTGGTTCGGAGTTCTCCTTTTATATAAGGAAAACCAGCAACAATAGCTAACTACATAACTGCGGAGCCAAATCCCACCGGACACCGCCACTGCCATCCAGACACGCACACCTCCTCCTCCACTCCAACAAGGGAAAACCACTCCCTCATCTCAAGCCAGCGGTGGGCTAATGATAATAAAATAATAATCGTTAGGGGGATTATTATTCATAATGAATGTTTGCATCCATGTAAAACGGGCTGCCTGCCCTCCTGACTTCTTCCAGATTGCTGTTATCAGCCGGTATTAGAGGCTGGGCGAGACAGCAGTAACTTTGACATGTTTTTACTATATTTAAAAAAAATAAAAAACTCTAGGGCAAGAACACAGTTTCCTTCCCTTTCACACACAGACACTCACTGCAAGGCACACTCACAGACAGACTGTCACACAGGCAAGCTCACTGTCACACAGACACAGGCAGACTGCCACACAGGCTGTCACTCAGACACAGGCAGACAGTCACACAGGTAGGCAGACAGTCACACACAGGCAGATTGTCAAACAGACACAGGCAGACTGACACAGGCAGGCAGACTGTCACACAGACACAGGCAGAATGACACAGGTAGGCAGGCTGTCACACACACAGGCAGACTGTCACACACAGGCAGACTGTCACAGGCAGGCAGAGTGTCACACAGGCAGAATGACACAGGTAGGCAGACTGTCACAGGCAGACTGCCACACACGCAGACTGCCACAGGCAGGCAGAGTGTCACACAGGCAGACTGACACAGGTAGGCAGAGTGTCACACAGACACAGGCAGGCAGACTACACTCCCAGCCCCGCTTAGGTGTGTTAATGCTTTGTTTTTATTCTTGTTACACCTTTAGGATAGTCATTGCAACGTGACGCCCTTGTCCTTTCAGGTTCAGGCCCAGCTGCAGTTGGACAGCGCCGTGGCACACGCACATCACCACCTCCACCCACACCTGGCCGCTCACGCCCCCTACATGATGTTCCCTGCGCCGCCCTTCGGCCTGCCATTGGCCACACTGGCCGCGGAATCCGCCTCAGCAGCTTCGGTGGTGGCAGCAGCGGCGGCGGCCAAGACCACCAGCAAGAACTCCAGCATCGCTGACCTCAGATTGAAAGCCAAAAAGCACGCGGCTGCTTTAGGGCTGTGACTCCTCCTCCGCCGCCCCCCTCCACGACCACCTCTTGGGGACACTGCAATCACACAGTCCAGAGGATCACAACAAAACACATCACGGCAAACACAAGCGAAAGGCTAATGACTTCCGTGGGTCGAGTCCTATTTATGACTTAATGCAAAACACACACAGAACCAGGCTGGAAAGAACAGAGACATTAAAACAAAACACACACACCCAGAGAGTGTATGTGTGTGTGTGTATGTGTGTGAAAGCGAGAGACCAGATTTCTAAAATCAATTTAAAGAACGAAAATAAACAAAGGAAAGGAACAAAACCACTGTGAGGTATTTCATAGGTTAAGAAATATGAAGAGAAATAAATATTATTAAAGGAAATCGAGATGTGAGAGGGGAGACAAAAAGAAACAACTTTAAAGTTTTTTTTTAATGGAGAAAAAAAAAGAGAGAGACGAGAAACTGAAGGAAGATATATACTTATTTAAAGAATTAGATGAAATAGACACGCAGCTGGGAAGTTCACAGGTTTTGAAACTGACCTTTTTCTGCGAAGTTCACTTTAATACAAGAAATTTGATAAGAGAGGCGGGCCTCCTTTCACGTTGCATCAGATACTTGAGTTTAACAACCACGTCTGGAAATAGCGAGAAGAAGAAAAGAAGAAGAAGAAAAAGAGACAATGATTTCTCTGAGAATTTCTAATGGGAAACTGTCCGGGATATTTCTTCCAGCAGAATTCCGGGTTGCATGTATTTGTATTTCATTGATGGCGTCCCTTTGATTCACTTGCACTTCACCCTCATCTTTAGTAGAAAAACAAAACAAACAAATGTGGCTGATATTTTTAACCTTGGAGGAGAGAAAGAGAGAGAGAGAGAGAGATCAACCACTATCTTTTTCATTCATATCTTTGTTGGCTGTTTGCTGCCCCACTCCTGAAATAGGGGGGATCAGAAAGCATGACACCAGAGGAGTATTTCTCTTTTGCAGGCTCTCTGATGTCCTCAGGACAAAAACTGTATTTAATTCCCCGACCACACAATGTTAAATTCCAATAATAGGTACTAGGTACATGTAAAATATGTTGATACACACGAACAAAGTTTATTTTGGCTATAACTTGTGAATTGATAGTTGACTGTCAAACATTTACATTTTATCTCATAAAGGTGTATCTATTCACGTAATCTTGTGATTTTTTTTTAAATTTGAAAGACATATAGATATTTAATCTGGGGTATTTTGGTGATTTGTATCCCAGTTTGCCATCAAACCCTCATGACTTTAGTACTTTTCTGCCAAGAAAGGGGGAAAGCTCTTCTAAGTGAACTTTGGTATGAACGGGCTTTGTAACTATTTGTTCTCCATGAAAACAAAATTATTTATATTCACCGTATTTTTTCTAGTGTATTTTAAGTTATTTAAAAAACCCGAAAAAAAGATGCTGTTATTTCATTACATTTGTTCTCAGTACAATATATTTTGTTTCACTCAGGTTTGCTTCACCTTTGTTAATGCTTTTTTGACGTCACAATTTTCAATAAGTGCCAAGTTATGAATTTAAGACACTTTGCGATCTATTGAATGAAAAAAGTTTTAGCTGACGGGTTTACGTCACTTCTGGTACTGTTAATATTAAATAATCAGTGACATTCTTCCATTTTTGTGTTTATACCTTTATAGAGCGTGCATGTTTCTTTCTGCTTCTTAGAAAATACAACAGTTACAAATCTATAATGCACCGCACAATGATGAAGGATCGTTCGTCCCTATGTATCTTTAAAGGCCACTTTGAAATTAGTTTATCAGAATCTCAGTTTTATAAGAATAATACTTAATTTGATTCTGGCTTAAAAAATAGGCAGATGGAAATAATATGGCACTCGGGTCTTTAAAACCTCTGTCAAGTTCCTTTAGGTAATAAAATTGGGGAAAGTGTAATGAGTCAAAATATTTTTCCTTTAAGAAACCCTGAGAATTTGCATTTTTGGAAAATGTTCTCTCCCTTGTTTTTGTAGTCAGTATCCCTAATGTGAAGTGAGGTTCTTACCCACGAAAGCTTATGCTCCCAATACTTCTGTTAGTCTTAAAGGTGCCACAGGACCCTCTGTTGCTTTATCCCTAATGGTGCCTCATAGATGAAACGAGGATGTGGTATGATATTTTCTAAAACCTGCCTAACAGGTTTTCCTAGGAAACATTTTACAGCCAAAGGGTTTCAGAGTTTATATGGCAAGATTGCTTTAGGTTTTTTTATTGTAGCCTTTGTGTGTAATACTGCAAAGTCTTTTGTGTATCAGTTTATTTAATTAAGGTTAGCAGGATAATAGTTACATTAACGTGTTAAAATGTCCTTCGGCTGCCCCCGGAGTGGTTTGGAAAAGTCATCTGAATAATGTTGTGCAGACAACCCACCAATTTAATCCAAATTATCAAAAAAGCCCTGGTGCTTCCAGTGGTTTCCCATCATTAAACAAACCAACCCCCAAATGGTTTCCATAGTACAAGTGTAAATCACAGCAAAGAGCGGAGCTCTCATTTCTGTCCTACATTAGCGCTTCTTTGGGAGGCTTTAAATCATTTTTCTCTGGGTGTTAAGGCGGTGTGTAGTTTCCTCACTTTAGAGAATGCTAAAGGAGTTGGAGGAAATCCCGATGGGATTGTACTGTCAGACAAGCAGGAACTCCCTTCTGTCTTCCCGGGCCGGAGCCGTATGCAAAGTCTGGGGATAGCGTCCTGACAAAGAATTGAAAAACACGGGGAAATCATTTGCTCGCCCTACATCCCTGTCCAGTAAAAGGCTCAATTTCCTTTGCTTGGTCCTGGGCTAAGTAGTTTTTTGTTTCTGTCATACAATAATAATCGGCACTAAATATTTAATATTAGCTTCCTGCTTTACTCACAGGTAGAAAGGCAAGGTGGGTGAGGTGACATATTTTATGGGACCAAGCTCTGTTGGTGAGAGAGACAAGCTTTCGAGCTTACCAAGAACTCTTCTAGAAAATTGTCTCTTCCCCCAACTGAAGTTGGTCCAATAAAAGCTATTACCTCACCCATCATCTCTCTAATATCCTAGGACCCATAGGGCTACACCAAGACTGCATTGCTCACAGTAGTAGGTTTGGTCTGATGTCCTGACTTGTAATACAAAAGCATCCAACAGACTACAGCGGACGTTACAAAACCCGACTGTGCATCCCGAAAGATGAGGGCGCTGGGTTCACCTGAGAACTGTTGCTCAGGTGGCTACGTTACAAAGAACCTGCCCAGCGTTTAGACAAATGATGCGCCAGTCCCACCGTTTACCTGGAGCAGCTCTGACGGAGAACCTGGTTAAGTTAGAGCCGTGGAAAGGGATGATCTGGTGGTCATTTGGGTGTGTTTCGCGGTGCAGGACAGGTTGATAAAGCGACCTGAGTTAGCCGCTGATGGAAAACCCCTATTTAAGTGTGTGATCCAAGTGATTAGAAAGTGCCCATTCTCCATACTTGCGACTCTTGTATTGCAATTTAATGCAGAAGAGGGCGGCTATGGACCTCTCTCTGCCCCTCCCTTACCTCTTCTCTTCTTCTAGCCCAGCCCCCTTCTGTGAGCCAGCCCCACCCTTACTCCTGACCACCTCCCTCCTACACGTGGTGGCTCCGAGTAGCAACTACCCGGTTCTGGGGCACATGCCAAGGCCCCTGCCGGTCCTTATTTCCCCACGTTAGTTCCTGCACACAGCACTTAGGCCCAGGGAGTTAGCGGTCTGCTCTGCACTACTCTGGGTGCATTGCCTCATGGAATTATTCCGCTCCCCAAACAACCCCCCCCCCCCGCCTTGTGGGACGCAGCCCTGCTGGGAAGTTAGACGGAGCGGTAGGGCGCAGTTCAGGCTTGCCCCTCCCCCGTCCCAAAGAGCTCTTGGCGCGGGGGGGCCGAGCGGAATGAGGCTGGCCCGGGAGGAGAGACCCAGGAAGCAGCAGCCTGCTCCTATCCCAGTGCGGAGAAGAGGTAGGGATGGCTTCAGAGCCAGGGTTTGCTTGCGCGTGGCTCCCATCGTCTGTGCGGGTCATGCACTGTGGGGCTTGGGAAAGGCAGCATCGGGCATCCGCTGGGAGGCAGAGACCTGGTGCTGGGGCGGAGCACGAGGCACTGGCGAGAGAGCCCCTGAGCGGTGTGAGCTTTACTCTCCCCTCGCCTCGGCCCCGACACCGAGCCCAGGGCGGAGGGAAAGGGCAGTGTTAGCAAAGGGGAGCAGCCAGTTGCGCCGGAGAGAGCCTAGCCCCGGGGGTTCCCAGACACGGAACTCGCTTGAAAAGGATCCCAAAGTGTTTCTTTTTGTGTAGCAAATATGCATGGAGTTTGCTAGCGTCAAACCCCCGCTCTTCCAACTCTGAACTATCCCCCCCAAACCAGCTCAGTTTAAGCAAGAATTTCTCCCACATTTTCCAGCTCTCACGAATGCAGCTTTGCAGCGAAACTTTCTTATAGCAGGAGGGTGAGAAGGCAAGATCTCTGCTAGTGAAACGCCACAGCTTCAGACTGAAAGGACGATGAACATCTTATCTGGGCTCTTACACATCTCTAGCTTTAGTCCATCAGATGGAAATACTTTCAAATAATGCAATACTCAGACTTCGGAACTCTCCCAAATGCTTTTTTGGCTTCTGTGGCATGAGATTGCTTCCCCAATCAATTTACATCATAAATTGCAAACAGTTGCAATAAGATATCAACCTTGTTTATTTTACATAACCTCAAGCACTTGACAAGGCTAAACAGCGCCACAGAAAAGTCAACCTCCATCCCTTTAATGAGTTTGTGAGAATTAAAGGGTCGTCCCCTTTTGCACAGCATAAAAACATTTTAAACTATTTGGGTTGTCAGAATGTTACAAGAGAATTTGCAGAGTAACCTTGTGCAAAAAGTTATCTAAATAGATACAGTCTTAATTTTAAGATTAAGAAAAAGCATGCCTATAAAACAAAATACAAAACAAAAAAGTAGGTTCAGCATTTGAAAAATATATGGTAATAGCTGACAGAAAATGATAGATTTTATGTTAGGTAACGGGTCTTTATCCAAATGAAAATAAGATACAGCTAATTCTAAAATCAATAGTGCCAGCTATGGTGTCAATTGATCAGTGAATAAAGTGGTTAATTAGTATGTGCAGAAGTAGCTAATATTACAAACCAGTCATTCTGATTCCATAAATTTACATATTGAATATTCAAAACATATTTAAAATAAACTTGTCACATTTCACATGATATGTTTTAAAATTTGACCAGCTAAATACTCTATGAATACAGTGTGTTCATACTCTTAAAATCTTTTGTAGGCTATTGCTATACATAACTCAAACCACGATTGATATATACGGTCTGAATTTTAAATCTTTACACTATGCTCTAATATTGGCTTGCCTATCTTCAGGATGATCGTAATAACAACATGAAAAATATGCTTTTACCATAATGAAGGGAGGTAATTGGATGATATAAGAGAATTTTCATTTTTATTTTTAAGCACAGTCCAAAAGAGAAAATATTCTTAACATGGGATAATTTTGGACAGGAATACTCAAATTCCTGGATTGCTTGGACTGGAATTACATAATACTTCTTTAGGCCCCCAAAGTTGGCCAGAACACTTCTGGTTTCTATTTTATTTCTTGTGCTATCTTAACTTATATAAATGCAGAAGTCTCATGAAATTTTATTATGGATATTTTATGAGCCAGCCAGTATATGTACTGTATATGTTTTTTGTAGAAGTAATTTTAGCATAGGATTTACATGGAGATGTACTGGCACGAGGATGGTACTTAGAGAAGATGATCAAATAAATCATGTCGGAAGGAGTAAACACCTATTTCTGCTCCCAAAAGAGCTGATCACATGTTCACAGCATGATTTTATGCAGATTCTTATTCAGTGAAGTAGCAGCTTCTAGTAACAACATGCTGAATAATAATAATAATAAAAAGACATGGCAGATACATTACTGAATAATTCCAGGAACCGCCACTACTACCTCTGCTCCCATTTACTAGGTTTTGTTTTCAATAAAATCATAAAAAAGTGCAGAAAAACAAATACTATTTTGCATGGCACAAAGTTTTATTTTAAAAATGGCATGAAAATTATGGAAAATATTTTATGTAAAAATTGTATTTCCCTAACACTGTTTGTAAACTGCAATTTATTCCTGGAAAGACTATTAACCATTTGAGAGCATTTAAATATTCCTGTCCAAAAGACAGTAACTGTATTGCACTGTAGTATAGTTGGCATCCACTGATGTTTCTTTGAAATAATAAGCTTTTCTTAAAAATACAGTAGTAATATGAGTGAATTGCAACAGGATATTCAATGGGTAAAGAATATTTTGTCTAACAGTACACATACCTCTAAATCTTGTTGCAGTTACTGTTGTTATCTGTCCAACCATAGCAACTCACATTTCAACCCACTTTCAATGCTTAATTTCTGGTTCCGTCCACCGCTGCTGTTAAATGACAGCACATGCAAAGTGGACATCTTACAGGTGACCTGCATATTTATTAACCAGAAAAAGGGGGTTGTGCTGTTTTTGCATCTTTATGATGTACAAAGAAGTTTTGAAAGGATCTGAACAAAATTTCTCCTTGTTTTTACCTTTCAAGTCAAGATTTCTCCTAGGAAGCAATGGCCCTGAAAAAGATACGGTGGTGCTGGTAGATAATCTGCTGGACCTGAGCTCCCAGTGCAATGCTGTGGCCAAAAAGGCTAATGTCATCCTTGGATGCATAAACAGGGCAATCTCCAGTAGGAGTAGAGAGGTTATTTTCACTGGTGCGACCACTGCTGGAATACTGTGTCAAGTTCTGTTGTTTACAATTCAAGAAAGATGTTGATAAATTGAAGAGGCCTCAGAGAAGAGCCATAAGAATGATTAATGGATTAGAAAACATGCCTTATAATTATAGATTCAAGGAGCAAAATCTATTAATTTTAACAAGTGAAGATTAAAGGGGCGACTTGGTCACAGTCTTTAAGTAACTATGCGGGGACCAAATATTTGATAATGGGACCTTCAGTCTAGAGACAAAGGCATAACAAGATCCAATGGTTGGAAGTTGAAGACAGAGAAATGCAGACTGGAAATGAGGTGTACATTTTTAACAGTGAGGGTCATTAATCATTGGAACAATTTGCCAATAGTTGTGGTGGAGTCTCCATCACTGAGAATTTACAAATCAAAACTGGATTTGGGAGGTGGGGATGAAGATATGCTCTAGTTGTATCAGGAATTATTTCAGGGAAGCTCTATGGCTTGAGTTATACAGGAGGTCAGACTATATGATCAAAGTAGTCTCTTCTGGCCTTGGTATTTATGACGGATTGGTCTTCTGTGGTTTTGCTGGAGGATCTGCTGAGCTTCTTGTGACTGCTCAGACCTTAAATGAAAGCAAAGTCCTCTCCCCAAATGTTCCTTATGCAATGAAATTAAATAGGTATGAACAAAGAAAAATCAAAGAATTTTAAGCTGTCATACTAAAAATCTTTTCTGCTCTCTGTTGCTTGGCTTTTAGTCTCCTGACTTTTGTGATATCATGATTTCACTAATTCTCTAGTCATTACTGAGTCTTCCTGGCTAGACCAAAGCTAAATTTCTAATTAGAAACACAAGCAGAACCTCCCACCACCAACCACCTCACCTTACACTTTTTTGGAGGAAAATTCTTTCAGGTCTTCTTCATTAAAAAGAAAAAATTATTATAAAAGAAAAGCAAAAATAATAAAGCTTGATGTTTTTTATTTGCAGATCTCATTGAAAGGCACTAAAACATGGGCTCTTCCTTATCCTAACTGATTGTAACCAATGAATATTCTGACAGGGCTTTGACCTTCAGGAAGCAAAGACTCATAACTCAGAGATGGCCATAACTTGAGGTTGTATGGTTTTCATCCATTCCTTCACTATTTTTATGGCATAACTTCATCCATTCTTTACATATACATGTGCCCAGTGTGAATATGGCTTTTTCTGTGTTTGGGAGGTCATAGTTTCTCAATGCTTGCAACAGTGCTTTATATTCAGTCTCTTAAGAGTGTTTTAGCCTTTTCTTTCAGAGAAGAGGGGCTAAAAATACGCAAGTAAAATTAACTGCTGCTTTGACCCAACAAATGGTCCTACATAATCTGCCTCATACTATGGCCTCAGTTAAGATAGTACATTGGCTGCCCTCTACTTTTCCACTGTTTCACAACATTTTCCTGGGCACATCACTCTTCTTTGAAAGATCATGGAAAGAAAATGTGTACTGTATCCAGATCAGATTGGCTTCATGCACTTGTAAGACTGTATTTATATATTGCCCTGCTTTTGTACATGTTACTTTTTTAAATATTGCAGCTGACCTGGAAGATTGTTAGTGTGTAGTAAAGTTTATTTTTGATGACAAAGACTATATGGTCTTTGCACATCAGTGATAAAGTTCCTTACATACCTGCCTGATGCCAATTCTCTCCCTTACCATGTGTGAAATTCACCCAAAAAGAGGGCCAGCACAAAAGCTTATGCATCCCTAAGACCTCCACCTGTGAAGCACAATAACAGACTAATCCACTCCTCCATAAGCATTCTCACCAGATAAAGAAAGAGGAGAACAACACAGATTATTTTTGATACATTAAGAAAATCCAACAGCATCACAGTGTAAGGTGACACACTATGAACTACAAGTTAATATTCACATCACTGCTCCATACCATCCATTTGAAGGTGTGTCTACGAATAATTTATAACATGCATTGCATGGTATTTCAGGCTCTGTTACCAAGTAAAGGTGCAAACATTTGCCATTCTGAGCATTCATAGGCTGATGCCAATACAGCTGCCTTGGCACTTCACTGTTCTTTTAAAACTTCACCTTTGATTTCACATGTTCTGACAAATGCAGCAGGAAGCTATAATAATTGCTACATTGGGCACAAAACAGCCATTGCAAGTCAACAGACATTTTGCTTCCATTTTGCTTTCAGGCTCCTGAATGCACACTTCACTATCATCCTACTGCACCTCTTGAATGTAAAACAGAATCTGCAGCTTTCTGGGTTTATGCTGTCAAGGAAAGGTTTTATGGGCTATGGCAAAAGTGGATATAGAAGTTATCCAGAAATCAAAGTGGAGACAGAAACATCATCAGTATCAATGTTGATTGGTGGGAACAGAGTTCCTCTATATCTACATTTGAAAAGTCCAGTTTTTGAAAATTTTAACATCATGCTCTTTGCCTGGCCACCTGCATGTGCACATCCATGAATCTTTCATCACAATCCACTGGGTAATATGCCATGGTGTTAATGTAGTCCTGGACTTATTGAGTGTGGGGCACAGCATGGGCCCATGGGTTCTATCAATGACTCCTGCCATTTGAGAAACCCACATGTTTTAATCCCCCAAAGATCTCTGGCACATGGACTACCTCGAACACATGCTCCTGCAACATGCTAAATACTGCCCTGCAAATCTGCATAACAGCTCCCACAGTAGTGCCCAGTTGACTGGAAACTATCCAGGATAGCCAGTTTCCACAGGACACAGGTTGACTTCCACTCTCTTGTCTACAGTGAGGAGAGCTTTCTTCTTCATGGTCCAGTGGCGTGTAGCATCAGGGGTATCTCACTACAGAGGCACTGAAGACTCTTCTCCGTTCTAATGTTATGCAGCCACTGCAGCCTGTCCCAAGTCTCAGCAACTCCAGCCTACTAGTCTGTGCCACTGATAGTGTTCCTATGCTGACTAAAGAAAAATATGTCCACCCAAATCACTAATAAAGAGGACACCAGAAGCCGGGGCCGCCCAGAGGTGGGGGCAAGTGGGGCAATTTCCCCCAGGCCCCGGGCCCCGCAGGGGCCCCCACGAGAATATAGTATTCTATAGTATTGCAACTTTTTTTTTATGGAAGGGGCCCCCAAAATTGCTTTGCCCCAGACCCCCTGAATCCTCTGCCAAAAGCAGCAGACACAAGATCCAAGTGGCAGAGCCACCTCAGCAGCTGAGCCGGTCACAGAAGGAATGGTTTAAAAAAACAAGATGTGTCCATGTAATCAGAAAGCTACTGAATTTCAGTTACTGACAGAAAAGAGGTAGAATGATCTTCATTTTGTGGAGTCCAATTCAGTCCAGCGACTGAAGTAGTATGCCATAGTCCTAATATTTCCCAGTCCCTGTGAGAATGAACATTATAGCAGCAAATCTCACCCACCCCCATCACTGTGCCTCTGTATCATACAGGGCATGCATATTTCCTATGGGTAATCGACCAAATCCTGCTCCTAATCTCTGTGCAAGGGAACTACACTGAATCTATTCCTAGGGGGCATCATCATGGTTGTCAATGAAGGGGTGAGATTTGCCCCTTAAACTGTAAGCTCATCTGGACAGTGTGTTTCTTAGTATTTGTGTCCTGCATGGCACTGTGCAGGCTGTCCCTGCTTAATAAATATTAATATTCTTACAAAACCTCAGCTTGTCACTGAAGTAACAATCTAAACAATGGAAATCTGGCAGCGCTCATCTGATACCGTGGTATGCTGAAAATTAAGACACTGTCTGTGGCCCATTATAAAATAACCATGGATACCCAGAACAATTTTCTGATGCCATACTTAATTTTCCTTTAGCTAAAGTTATATGCATTATTATTACTCAGATTTTCTTTTATGAAATATTTAGATTTTGAAGTGTTTTGACATGTGGTAAACTTCAGTAAGAAGATAAACATTTTCCATTTTAAGAAAATGTAAATAAAGTATCCTAAAAAAATCCTAAAAGGTTAAATACAGGACAATGGAAACCACATGTAGGGGGCCACTGCAGTCCTCACTCAGGCAAAATTCACATTTACTCCAATTGACTTCATTGACTCCAATGGAAGTTTTTACTGAAAGGACTGTAGGACTGAGGACATAATGTATTAAAAAAAAATCAATGTAGATATATAGTAACTGCTTTTCATACTTATTTTTCTAGCTATTTTAGATTATAGTAACTACTTGATCTGCCATTAAAAATAGCATATTGTTTTTGTTTGCTCTTAATGTGGCAAGGAATGCTAACTTTTTAGTCTTTGTACATTTTTACCTATTGTTTAAATATCTGCAACTAGGGCTTGGGTGCTTCTTGTATTACTGCAATTTTTTAACGATTCAGCAAAGTGCTTATAGAAATGATTGACTGGTTGGTTGGACCGCTTTTCAAGGGCCAGCTACACATCTGGTGTAAACTGGCACAGTTCTTTTGACTTCAATAGAATGACACTAATTGCACCAACTGAGGAGCTGGTCCTAAATGTTACTTATTCTTGTTTCATGAATCTGATGCACACTTTTACAACATATAGCAGATGTAAATGTTTACATACCTAACTAGTTTAATTATAGAACTTGCTTACAACATTTCTCCAGCTAAGAAAAGCATTTTTATATGTATCTCAAAAGTAATTCATGTATGGCAATACCTTTACAAGAAAGATAAACATTTGTAATTGATAAATGATTTTATGGTTAGATAGAATTAGTTTAATTCTATTTCTAAATGTGTTCACTACTTGCAATCAAGTACTTATATTTGCATAAATGCGGGAAATGATTTTGACTTTTCTCTGAAGGAAAAGTTGTTGTGTGTGTGTGTGTCTGTTTGTTTTTTAATGGTCTGCATTTTGACTTCTTGGTTGAACAGTTAAAAGAGAATGTACAGACTACATTTTGAAGGTTTTCCCTACAGATAGATGAATTAAGGTTTTTAAAACGTGCATTATAAAAGGAATGTTTATGCTTCAAATCATTAGTTATGAGGCAAGATATGGTCTTAAGTCAGAGGTCAAGCAGAGTCATGAATAATTACAATCCTTAGGATTTGTTTGTTTGCATGGATATTTAAAAAGTTATGTATTTAAAATATTTCAGTTATCTGAGTCTGCCTATGAGTGTGCTGCTTGTTTTATTTTTCTCTAAAGTTTAACATGATCAGGTTAGTAACATTCGTTATTAAATGTTAGTTATGTATTAAGAAACTATTCATACTCACAAAAACAGCTGGTGTATCAACATACTTTAAAAATATTTGTGGCTTCATTGTAAGTTTGAAAGATGGTGGAATTTGCTCATCTTATTTAAAAAAAAATTGAAGGATCTGCATATTTGCAGATTCAAGCCAGCTGCTGGAATTTACAAAGGAAAATAACTGGAGTATGAGGCAGAGCTTTGTATTTAACCATGGAAATTTATAATCATGACATATTTGCATGTTTTAGCAGTTAGGAGAGCCCTAATTTAAATAAAAATAATTTAAAACACTATAAGAGTCATAGGTTATTTAGGGTTGGAAGAGAACTAAATAGTCTATTGCAACTGCCCTGAATCAAATATGGATTCTACACTACTGCTTCCTCTTGCCTTGGGTGCCAAGAATCTTACCTTAATTACTTCATTTGGCAATCTCTTTGCAGACTATCTTAGATCCTGATTCAGGAAAGCCCCTTTATTTGGGAAAGAAACTTGAGCACATGCTTAACTTTAAATCACCACTGAAGTACTTTTCTGAAAAGGGATATTAATATCTATTCTAAATTGACTTTTTTCTTGCTTTAGCACCCCATAATCCCTTTCGTAATACTAATATCTGACCTGAGATTCTCTCTCTTCTGTATTATTGTCCTCCTGATATTCATTTTACAAGTCCTGATACTGCATTCCTCACATACTTCAAACTCCTGTTGGCTTCAATGCTATCTCCCCTGCTTCAATTAAATATCACTTTCGTTTAAGAGAAGAAGAAATTAATTTATTCTCAGGATGCTGGTTATCTTCTCAAAATTCAGTGCAACTCAACAACAGGTGAAGTCTATACAATACACTGCAGCCATATTTAACATCCTTCAAGTTTATGAGCTCTCACCATGCCCTTATTGATGGCCAGTAAGCTCACAGCAACTTTTAGGGAATTCAGAAGCCATAAGACTGGCTCAAAAATTCCGAGTTTTAAATAAATACAAACAAACAAACATGGGTCTAATTTAGCCTTTAGGAAGATATTCCCATCTCCAGTTTGTGTGTGGTAATTTCAGGTTGGAAACTGAAACACAAAAATATAGGTCTCCCTAACCTGGCTCCTCAAAGGGGGATTCCTCTTATCCTCTTTCTAATCTCCTGGATGTTATTTTGTCCCTGTTGATCCCCATCTTCTAATGCTGTCTTCCTCAAACCTCCCTTCCCTGCATCTTAGTCCCCAGCCTTCATTCCAGTCTCTGACCCTGTCCTGTTCAATAGTTGCTCCAACCTCCCTTTCTGCTCTACCACAGTTTCTTGCTCCTCTACATTATCCTGCCTGCCACTCTATGTTACATTCTCCTCACGGTCATCTTCCTTGTCCCCCAGTCTCCCTGCTCCATGCAATCTCTCCCTGTAACTCACCCCCCACACCTCCAGCATTCTCATGTCTCCTCAAAGTCTCATGCCCAGGCCATATGTGTAGAGTTACACATGTGGCCATCTCTACTAGAGACAGTCTCACTTCCATCTAGAAATGCTGTAGGGAAATGAGACACCTGATTGGAGAGCAGCTAGGACTGCCAGCTTTGGTTGAATGTATTCTCATTCTTGGAGACTCCAGGACAATCCTGGAGGGTTGGCACGCCTAAGAGCAGCCTGTGGCTTTGATCTCATTGAGAACAATGGGAGATATCAGCCATTTTTATTAAGGCAAAGTAAAATCATGTGAGAGCCTCAGCTTTCCTGACTTAACAATTAAAAAAACAAACACTTGAAATAATGATATTTGTATGCAAACAAGTGCATCTAAAAAGGTTACATGAAAATGTGACGTTTTCACAGAGCAGCAGCAGAAATTCAGTTTACTGATAACCTTACTGGACCAACAGGATTATTTGATGGTGCACATAGTGCCTGGGAAAATAGTCACTTTCCACACATTATGTTTTATCATTTGATGAACAATATGTCACATTATGTGTAGTGTAGTGAAAGGCCCTATGTCGGTTCCCACATACAAGAGGGCATGGGTCTGGTTGCTGTGAAAAATAGTGTTTTAGGCCTTTCCTTAAAAAAATAGGATAAGTGAAAGACCTTTTTAAAAATTGCCCTGGGTGTCTTGTGTAACTTTCTCCTTTTCTTCCTATTTCTAGGTAGAAGAGTCTTGCCCTTACTTGCAAATGCCCAGAAAGTGGGGAGACGGAAGCAGAACACATGCTGCTGCTTGAAGCAGCAGTAACAGCCACCTAAAACAATCTACAGCAGAAGCACCCATGTCTCCCAAAGACAGCTGATGGGGGAGACAGGGAGAACAAAAACCTGGCTTCTGAGGGAGAACCTAAGTTAGCTGTGAGAGGGAGCAAGCAGAGTGCTGCTGAGGAGATCAGCATACTGGCTAGCATGCATTGAAGCTAGTTCACTAAGGACTGAGCTCTCCTGTCCCTGTTTTCTTCCATCCCTGGCAGAGCCATATGACAGTTAGCTTGTCTTCCCTCCCTTGCCAACCTACTTCTCTTCCCTTCTAGGAAAGGAGACTAAACAGGCTTAGTGATTCTCATCAGCACTGTTCTACTTCCCCCACTCCATCTCAGATGAGGGAATTTCCTCTTCCATCCCAGGCAAGGAAGAATGGCGATGTTGAGATTGTGGGTGCTTTGTCCATCTAGTGGAGATCTTGAGGCAGGGCATGTGGTGGTTTGCTCTCTTGCTTCTTAGGCTGTTCCTATGGCTTCTGTTGGAGGTAGCAAATTTCTCCATCTCCCCCCGCACTGCTGGGTATTGCTGCTTACAAGATAATTTTTCTGGAAGATGTGAGAGACTTACCTGAAGGTGGGCAAAACAATCACAAGTGGGTAAATCTCTCATATCTTCCCGTCCCTTGCTCATGGCACCAGCCATTCCATCAGGCTGAGTTTCCTAGTTGCATGCAATTAAAATTCCAGCGATTGCATTAACAGTTTCTTACACATTTTTTATAACAATTGGAAAAAATGTTTTGACATGTGTAACCATTCTGCTGGGTTAATGGCAGCAACAGGGGCCAGGTTCAATATATCTAGAGTCCCTACCTAAAGCAGTTTGAGCCCCCAAACCCAGAAACCTGGGAAAACTAAATGCACCCTCCCTGCGTGGCCTTCTGAGAAATAACTTCCTCACTCACAAGCATTCCAAGACTTTGTGTATTAAGAGAAAGGAAACACAGTCATGAACTTGGAAAAAGACGCAACAGAATATATATGCAAACGAAGAGTAAAATATCCCCCCTTCCTGTGATTTTGGCAGTAGTCTATCTAACTCCCTTCCCTCCCACCAATGAGAATGTCCTACAGCCATGTCCACTGGCTGCACCATTTCATCCATTCACCAAACCCCACTCATGGTTTGGATCATTGAGTAGCAGTAGTCCGAATGTCTCTTTGCAGGTCTGTTTTCTGTCCCAAGGGAGCTACTTGCCTGATCAAGCCTGGAGGTGCCACCACCTAACCCAGTTTAGTGATTCAGCTTTAAGGTGCTGGTGTGTGGGGCCTCATAGCTCTGCTCTGACCTCTGAATTGTGTTTTACCTTGAAGTCCTCTATGATTGCCCCTGCCACAAAGTCCTTAGTCTTTCATCTCTCATTGCAAAGTCCTGGGGAAGGGGAGCCAAGAGTACTTAAAATCCTTGAGCAGAGACTCCTGACCATAGGTGCTGGAACTAGTGGTGCAGGGGGTGCTGCAGCAACCCCTGACTTGAAGTGATTTCCTTTATATACAGAGTTTACAGTTTGGTTCAATGGCTGAGTCAGTACTAGAGAGAAATCTCACTAGGACACCAGGCAAGGCATCAAGTATGTACTGCCTTTCAAAACAAAATCTTATTAAAATGTATAAAATAATTAAAAGCAGCCATTGGTACTACAGAGAAGCAACAGTCTTATAATACCAGGTATTTTCAAGTGATCACAAGTACTAATAGGACTGAATCTGCTTAAAATTAGAGCAAATCAGACATATGAACAGTCAAAACATCTGCTTTAAAGGAACCTGCCATGAATTGCAACTTCCTAGCACTTGCAAAATATATTAATTCCATAATGCAGTCCTATATCTGAGTTTCTTGTATGTAGCTATTCAGTCTTGTAAGCAGTTGTGTGGATGACCAACAAAAACGTTAGGGAGAGCTATTATTGGAGAAAACAGGTGTTGCACATGGATAAAAACGAGTCCATAAAAATGAAAAATACATAAACAGGTGAAACATAGCCATGGTGCCATGTATTTCATGATATTTAGAGGAGACTATATTCATTTGCCACAGACCAGCACTTTGGTATAAACTAGGGTGACCAGATAGCAAGTATGAAAAATTGGGACAGGGCGTGCGGGGTAATTGGCACCTATATAAGAAAAAGCCCCAAATATTGGGACTGTCCCTATAAAATCGGGACGTCTGGTCACCCTAGTATAAACAAGATATAGGCACAGAATGATACTAGTTGGTCTGTATAACATCATAAAAATAAGAAACCCAAAAGATTTAAAGAAGAAAAGGAATTAAAATAAATTAAATTGTCTTTGGTCAAACCATATATTTTAAGATGATTCATCTTTCAGCAGGAACATATATGTACATTGGATAATAATCCTGTTATGCTGGGGGTTGAGTGATATTCATTGATGCTGGTGGGTGTAATGCCTGCTTTTCATTCAGGAAAAATGTAAGAAACAATTAAACTCCTTTATGGAACTAGACAGCAGAAACAATAGGAACCACCACCCAAAGCAAAGAGGCTGGTCAGGAATTTGAGTATGTGGGTGGAAGGGTTCCTCTGTGGTCTGATAACAGACACAAAGGCAAGGGATTGATTTGATTGCAGTTGTGTCTCTGTGCGTCTGTGGGAGAAACAGTAAAAAACATCAGAGAAGCTGAGAGAGAAGCAGTGGAAAGATAAGGAGACAGCCAGAACAAGCACTGGGAGCATAGCCTGGAGGAGAAGCCTAGAGAAAAACTTTTTGGATATAGTGCTGGCTGAAAAAGGCTTGGAACTGTGAGCAAAAAACCTACCTCCTGTTATTTGATTCCTCACAGGATTGCATCAAAGAAATATCTGACTCCATCATCAATTTCTTAGCCTAAATGAAACATGTGTCAATAGGCACCCTATTTCAGGGATCAGAAACTGGCCCTTAGTACCATACCTAGTTCTAGGGAGAAAATCAGAAATCCTTCAAGTGCAATAAATGGCCTAAACATGCACCCACTAAACTCCTAGGGCAAAGTTTCCATTGACTTTTATGGGGGCATGATCATGCCTTTAATAAGTAAATAAATTATGGTCTGATTCTGCAGCCCTTGAATGCTTATAGCTGACATCATTTGGAGTTTTGCATGTTCAAGAAATGCAGGATTAGGCTATATTTGCAACTCAAATTAAATTTGTTACCCCTTGTTCTTTAGCCACTTTCCACTACTTATACTTTGCGAATACTTGACTAAAGTTACTATTGTTTGAGCTTTTATAATGAATTCTTTTAGTTCAGTATCAAATATAAAATACTATTTTGGGGGAGTTCTATGATCTTTTTACTAAAAATTTCTCTTGTATAGAATTTATTACTAGAACATAACAATTTGGGTCTTAGGAAAATGAATGTATTAAAGGAGTGCTCTTGTGCAATAGATGATTTTAGAAGATATGTGGCAATCTACTCCAGTGAGAGCGGAGCAAATTCCACACAATTTTCTGTTTAATAGTCAGCTGAATTTTTAAAAAAAAAATGTGCTTCAACTGGATTTGTGTTCCTTTGATGTTTGCTGTCTGTGAATGTTCTAGCCAGTGTATTTATTCACCAAAACAGCACATTTGATTTGCAGAAAGCCAATTTTGTATTTCTAATCAGGAGTTTTTGCTCTTGAAACCAGTTTTTAAGAGTGATTTATATCTGTCCAATCAAGGAAAGAAACATACTGTATGACCTAAATGTACAATAAAAATAACTTGGATCTCAAATATTGAATTTTACAAAGAGCTACTTATGAACAATTTATTGGCCAAGAATTATTTGGTGGATAATTTTAAATAACAAATAAACTAGAGAAAAATCATGTTCTGTTTGCAGATAATTGACAGACTGAAAGAAGTGAAATGCATTGAATAAATTATTTGTTAGGAATTATGCTCATGATCCAGCAATGCACTTAAGTATATGCATAATTTAAGCACTTGAGTAGCCCCTTGCAGACACATCCCCATGGGTCCATGGCCTGCGCAGGAAGAGGAGGATTGGTGGGATGGGTGAGTAGTTGGTGGGATGGGGTGAGGATAGATGAACACACTTATCTCCTTGTCCCACAGAGGTAATTAAACCTAGGGCTGTATTATTTCTTCTGTAGAAACTCTGCCCCCTCCCCCATAACCCTTGAGGCCCAAGAAAGACAAGGTTGCCACAGGTGGTGCCTGGTAGCATGGTTCCTGTGGCGTGTCACCACGGTGTTTGGTGGGAGTGCAGGTGCATGAGTTGAATGCATTGAAAGAAACACTGGTAGGCAACATACAGGTGTGGATGTGTGAACATGGCTATGGTAGTAGGATATGTGGACACAGAACTGATCCGTGTCACTTGTAACTGGTTCAGGTGACAAGGTCTCTGTAAAATCATGGTTAAAAACTAGTGTGTCAAGGCCTAAGTGAATTGCTCAAGATCACAGAGCAAGTCAGTGCCAGCCAGAGCTCAGAACAGAATTTTGACTTCCAGTCTCCTTCACTAAACATTTGAAAATGCTGCCTCCTTTCCTGGTGGTTTTAATACAATTTTTTCTGATATACCCTCCAAGAGTCCTTGTCTTGGTGATGTTGAAGATTTTCATAGTTATTTCAGCTAGGAGATCCATTTCACAGTACTGGCTTATAGTCTTATAAGATTACTACCTGCACATAAATCATAGAATCAGTAGAAGGAAAAAGTAACATTATGTTAAAAAAAGTTACCACAACAATGATGAATTATATGTTGTAACTAGGAAAATGTGAAAAGTACATGTGACCCTGCATCCACTCATTTTAACTGCCCATATTTAGGTGTCATTTGTTTTTTAACCTATATGTAATGAGGCTGCTATGGCAAAAACAAGTAGTGGAACTGAAAAAAGGTGAGTCAGAGTGGTCTACATTCTTTAAAAATCAGCTTTTAAATATGTTTTTTATTACTTTTTGCAATTTGTTTTAGTTTTGTTTTTGTTTCTAATTTTCTGACACAAAACAGTCATTTCTAATTATTTTAGATACAACACGCAGAGGTTCTTCTCTGATTTATCAACATGGTTTTGAATAGAATTTTCTTTTGGCAAACTGAAAGACTCCCTAAAGAGGTTCCAGATGCCAGACATGAACATGTGTAACATTATTCCTACTGGAAGGATAACTTTTGATTTTTAATAAAAGAAACAAGTGTAACAAACAATACACTAATAGATGAAAAAACAAGATAGGGAGGGAAAATCTAGATTATAAAACTAAATGAAATGGAATTCAAACATCTAAAGAAAGCATTTTGAATCAAAACCAAACAAGGTTCCAAAATTAAAAATGAAAAAGTCTGAAAAAAATCCTAATTTTAGGAGAAGACAAAGTAGAGAAAATGAAAAGGAATAAAAACAGGGAGGCAGATAAACAGGGAATAAAGTGCAGAAGATGAAAGAAGAAAATCAAAAGAAATATTGAGAAAGGAATATTTTAGACAAGACAAGAATAATAAACTGAAATGTATCAGAAAAGAATGATATACTGTACTTAAAATGCAAGAAATATAGCTCAAACATATAATACTCTAAAGAAAACAAGAATGTGAAAATACACAAGAAAGGAGAAAAATATGAAAAACCTCTTTTTATCTTTGTGTCCCTATTCAGATTACTCATTCTGATCTTTGAAAAAGTGCTGTAATCAGATTGTTTCCATCAATCCTACACCTCCTAGGTTATAACTCAGCTATAGCCTAGATAGGCTTTGTGTATTTGATCTAATGCTGTCAAACCTCACAGTGAAGCTGTTAAGTTGTTATCTGAAAATAAAGACCTAATCACGTGAACGTATTGGGAACAAAAATTCTTGTTATAGCAACACTGTTCCTAAAGGTCTTATAAAATATAATTGTGATTAAGCAAAGCTCATGCTACAGCTATGGGAGTTATAGCCAATAATAATGTATTGACATTTATGTGGTTATGATTTCCTGACCCTGACTAGCTTAAGTAATCACCAAGAATTTCATGGTCAATGTAATGCCAAGAAGTAAAAATAGCATCACTGATTAAATATACTCAAAATATTAATACATAATAGTAAAATTAAAATACTATACATTATGCAGGGTTGCTAATAGTATTCTGCCCTCACAGGATGGCAAATGATTGTACTTTATGGGAAATATTTTTTAAGTAATAATAATTTAAAAAGTTAGAAAACATGAACAATTAGTGTTGCCTAAAGAGTTACAACAGCTTACCAAACAATCTAAAACTGTTGTGTGGATACTGTAACAGGAAAAAATGCCCTTGTATTTAAAAATGATTTTATTATCCTGTATTTTAAACAACTAGGTTATCACATTTTTCAAATTATGGCACTATTGTATCAGACAATGAAATTTGATTTAAACCTACTTTTAAACATTTTCCACCCCCTCAAATGTTTTAGATTATGTGAAAAGCAGTTTATTTTACCATTCTCTTACATTTCAATTTTAAACCACTCTGCAATAATAATAGGGATGCTAATAGATGATATCATTGATAAACTTCCTCGTTAAGATGGACCTAAAACCAAAAATGATACTGCTTCTTTAAAAGTTTATCCCAATGGCACCATCATGTAAGCATACATATGGGACAGTAAAAATGGAAGACGACACATTAAATGACATTATTATAAAATGCAATACTCTTGGAATGATCCCTTATTAAATTAGGCTCTATGATCTGAGATGAATTTCCCCGATCCCTAATCCATCACTAGAGAAATATTAAAAGATAGGTCTCAACTGGTATTAGAATCGCACTCAGTCTCTACTTTCATTATTTTGAATTAGGGTGCTACTGGGGGAAAGCCTCTTAATGAGAATTAGAGTGATTCACTGGCCTTCTTTTGGATTTTGACAAGTAAAATATTAACTCTTCAGTCACAGCTGTCTGAATTAAAATACTTGGCAGCCACAGATGCACAAATTAAATTGGCCTTTATGTTTCCATATTGCTGACCTCCTTAGAGGCAAAAACATCAGACCCAACAATAAACAAAAACCCCACAGTATGTCATTTCTTGGAAGAAAATATATTTATTGAAGTTTTTATATTTGTTTCAGTTTTAAACAATAATTGAACAAATACAGAACATTTTTACAAAAGGCTTTTATTTTAATCTTGCATTCTGTAAAACTTCAGCTACAAATCAGTGACTCCAAACCATTAATCGGGGAGTAAAAAATACCAAATGAAGTTATTTGAGGGATTTCTTAACTGTTTAAAGCAATATAAATCAGATTTACATGTAGAGCATCAGTGCATCTTAACATCACTAACAGTTTAAGAAAAGTTGTTTAAAAATAATATAGCTCTCTGTTAAAAACAGAGTATCTGAAAAATGTATAATTATTGCAGAAACACATGGTGTTTTTTATTATTCAATGACCCATGTTACAGCAGCAGTAATGATTCTAAACTTTGATACTGAGAAAAAATCCTTTTTGATTTTTTCTTTTTAATTTACTGTCCTTTATAACCATTGCTGAGTCTCAATTAGTCTCAATTACTGTCTCAATTAAGTGTATTTCAATTATAATAAATGTTTTCTCAGTGGAATTTGAAACTTGCAAAAGAGTTAAATAACCAAGTGATGTAAAAATATTTTTTTAAAGACAGAACAAAAATGATCTGATCCATCATTACATACTGGTTTGTTATTCTTTTATCTTTCTGTAGTCACCTCTAACATCTTTCCCTCCTCTATAATGATTACTCATTGATTTGAACTTGTGATTGGTTGAGGACTACTTTGAGATGGACATTGATTAATGTATTTTAACCATTTTACCTTTCCTAGCCAATACTATGATGAACTCAGAAGATGTGGCATGATTTAGGGGGTGGAATAAGGGGTGAGGGCTTTCCCTAGAATTGTGGCATTTTTAAAGAATCTATATTGAGGGATGATTCCCTCCCTTTTAAGGAATTTTAGGTCAGGCTGAGAGAGTGCTCTTCCTCTGAAGAATTTAACTTCATACAAAGATTACTCCAAACATTTTTCACATACTTCCTCATAACATGTGCTTTTATTTGCCTGCCAACATGCAGTCTAAAGGTGTGGGCACATGGAGCACTGGTGCTATGGAAAGCATTCTACATTTATTTCCTAAAAGATAAACTCTTATTACCTTAATTCATTATTTATTTTTTAGTTAGTGTGCAAATGAAATATAGTACATTGCAAATAAAAAGCTGTTCCTTTTCTGCTTATCATGACCTATGAGTTTATAAAGCTATTTACATGACTTAACTGCATATTATAAATAATCTACCTTAGCCATCTTAATACTTTAAATAATCTTTATTTTCACTAGGCAGATATCTTGTTAGATGTATTTGTATTGCAGTTTCTTTGTTACCATATAGATTTACAAGAGTGCTGCTTTGAGACAGTATGATGATACAGTAATGTCTGGTTGCTAGTACTGGATAAGAAACTCCTCAGCTGTTTTCTTAAAAGAGAAAATCCTGAAAGATTCAATATTGCTTTAAAGTTCCAAACAGGTTTATATTAGTAAGTGAAGCGGCCCAGGTCCTGTCTAGAACATACTGTTTTTCCCCCCCACAAAGGTCATGATTCTCTGTGTTTTTTTTAAAACAGGACCTGGATTATTGGTATTAAATCTGGGCTTTTGACAAGCTTAATTGTACCTATGGTTGTCTCCATTAACACACATAGCTAGATTGTTGTCTTAAAAACAGCCTGTGCTGGAGGGGGTGAAGAGGTCATTCTGTAGTGGCAGTAATTCTGGCTGATATGGCTAGTATTCTTCCTGGGGTGTGCATGCTTCAAACTCTGCCACCCTGGGGACAGCATACAAGCTCTGCT
>NW_020664439.1:28158172-28175672 GCF_002925995.2 Terrapene triunguis | reverse complement strand
CCACACATTGGGTCCCAGTCAAAATTCAAGGGGAGGAGGAGGTGGTGCCCACCTTATAACTTTTAGTCCAGTGGTTAGAGCACCTGCTTGGGATATGGGAGAGACAGATTCAATTCCCCCCTGTCTGCAGAGGGGAAAAAGGATTTGAATTGGGGTCTCCCACCTCTCAGGAGAGTGTTTAACCACTTGGCTAAAAGTTATAAGGTGGGCACTAGCATCTCCTCCTCCCCTTGAATTTTGACTGGGACCCAATCCCATAGACAGCCTCTGAGCATGCCCCGTGGATGGGCCCCACATGAGACTTAGGTGGCCAAACTCCTGTCTTCCCTTGATTTGTGAATCACTCTGGGGCTTAGGTGGGAGATAGGTGTCCAGAAGCCTAGAGGGAGGCAGCAGTGCACATGTTCAGAAGCACCTAGGGAACTTTTATTCTGCAAAACTTGGGTGCTGAGTGAATTTAGGCACCTAATTGGAGCTGCAGCAGTTTTGTGGATCACAGTGGAGCCAAAACTGGGACTTAGGCAACTAGGTCCCAGGTTTAGGTGCCTAAGTCTGGGGTTTAGGCGCCTAAGTACATTAATGGAGCCTACCCCCTTTTCTCCAAGAAGAGATTTCCATCTATCCTCATAGTGGGTTTCAGGTATTTGAATTAATATTGGGATACCTTGTTGTGACACTTACTAACTACCACCGTAATAAAGCAGTTTTATCCTCCATTTCACCTATGAGTTTCCCTAAGGCTGGTAAGTAATTTTGCATGATTATTTCCTTGGGAAAATAGGCTTGGTAGAGTCTTGTGGCAGTTCACTGTAGTTAGACATGCTATTTATTGCCTGCCATCTCTCTGTTTTGGCATTACTGAAAGATGTGCAGAGAGTATGATGGTGTTTTTAATATTGCTAGACAGATGTATTTGTTCTATTTTTTGTAGTTCAGATATTTATGCTGAAGTGTCTCATGAAGGTGATGATGTTATTTTCCTAATATGAACAGTCATCAATATAAATTTTTTAACAGATTTCTAAGAAAGAAAGGTCAGGACTTCTATTAAGAGATCAAAGAACTCCTAGAGAGGACAACAGCAATGGACCAACAAGAGGTCAGGAATGAATCCACATGGTAGATGACTAACTGGCCAACATAATGCGAAATATCAGAGTAAAAAGATAGGACAGAACAGTCCTGAATACATTTCTCTTCAATAACTGGTAATGACCATGCAAGATTTGCTTTTGTAACATATTCTAGTGGGTTTTATCTTTAGTGAAGTGATGTATTTATGTATTCAGTGTTGATGGCAATCAATAATAATACTTAGCATTTACTCTGTAAAGGCCTACATATGCTATTCAATGTCACTGTAACGTCCCCATCCACAACAATGCTTTTAAACTAGGGGAGGAAAAATCTAACCTTTTCTTTCTGTTCCATTGTGTCTGATCTTCTCTATTGTGGTCTTTCATTAGAAGCTCTTTGCAACTGGGCCTGTCTTTATTCTTTTATTTTGCACAGCACCAAGTGCATCATCAGTGATTAACAAATAATTAATAATAGTATTTTATATTTGCAAAGCACTGAACATTGGTAAATGATTCGTCAAAATCAGCATGTGAGATAGGAAGCTCATTAATTATTATCCCCAGGGCCGGTGCAAGGAAGTTTCGCGCCCTAGGCAAAACTTCCACCTTGCGCCCCCCCCCCCCGCCCCCTGGCAGCTCCCCACCCCCCCGCTCTGAGGTGCCCCTCCCCTGCTGCACTGCCCCCCCCTCCCCGCGGGTGCCCCCCCCCCCGGCAGCCCCCCCCCCGGGGAGCCGTGCGGCAGCTCCCCACCCCAGCTCACCTCTGCTCCACTTCCTCCCCAAGCATGCCGCTCCTGCTCTAATTCTCCTCCTCTCCCAGGCTTGCGGCGCCAAACAGCTGATTGGCGCTGCAAGCCTGGGAGGCGGGAGAAGTGGAGCGACGATTGCACGCTTGGGGAGGGGGCGTAGGAACGCTGTAAAAATAAAAATAAAAATTGGGGGCACCGCTTTTTGGCACCCCCAAATCTTGGCGCCCAAGGCAACCGCCTAGTTTGCCTAAATGGTAGCACCGGCCCTGATTATCCCCATGGTAAAGAGATGGAGGAATTCAGATACAGCATTTGCAGAAATGGTCCATGAATTAATATTAGCTTTACATTCAGACAAATGTTGATTTCTGTAATCTGAATACCTAAATAGCTATTCAGCAACTGATATGCAGACTTGCTTATACAAATTAGAGACCAATTCCAGTCCCTGTCTTGGTCCCCATACGGTGCTTTGGTGGGGTACAGAGGCTGTAAAGGAACCACAACAGGCTGGGGGGAAATTTACCTGAGGCAGAAACAATGTAGGATTGACGTAAGTGGCCTATGATACCCCATACTGCTCCTCTTGCTAACCCTGGTGTAGGGGCATGCCAGGCACAGGGCTCTCAGGAGTCCCAGCACAAAATCTACCCCATGACCCTTACTCACAAGAGCATTCCCTTAGTCCTCACATGAGAGTGCTATTGACTTGACATGAGTGACTGACTACTTGCAAGAGTAAGATTTGCAGGATTGGGCCCCTGAAGTGGAGACATGTACAGTGATTATCTAAATACTCCACTTCTCCAGTACAGACATACAGGATCTACCCTGAGAGGTTAAAAATGTTTTTCAATGTTACCATTTTAAAACATCCCTTCTTAGGGGTGTGGGCATAGGGGTGAATGTAATTGTTTTCCCTCCTTTTGACACACACACACACACACACACACACACACACAGAGTTTTAACATGGTATATAGTGTTTTATTGAAACAATCACTTTTCATGAGTTGAATATTTTTTTTAAGACTGCTTGGTCTTGTTGCATCATCTTTATGAGATGCCATGCGGGCAGGGGACTGGACTCGATGACCTCTCGAGGTCCCTTCCAGTCCTAGAATCTATGAATCTATAAAATGCTCTCTGTTGTCATGTTGTACATTCTGATTAAATATTTTAATTCTGTTAATAATTATTCCTCTACAAACAGTATGTAGATAATCTACACACACTTCTGTAAACCTGTACTTCTAATTTCATTTTTCATTACAAACTATAAACTTTAAATGTTTCATGGTTGTTGATAGAATTTAACTTGTACAGCAAACATCTACACATTTTCTTTACTGAGTTTAACCGTATAACATGCATGTTACAGCTAGTAAATTATTATTATAAAGCTCTCTTTGCTGCTTAGAAACCCAGTCCTGCAAATCCTTACTAATAAGCACAGTGCTTGCTATCAAACATAGTTCACAGATGTCAACAGGAGTACACATGGTATGTGTTGTACTGTGTTTGGTAGTCAGAGTCTGCAGGATCAGTGCCTTTATCTGTAATATGAGAAATCACTATCTATACTTTTAGGGCTAGATCTTCAGCTGGTATAAATTGGTGTCGTTTCATTAAAGTCAACAGATCTCCGGTGGTGCGCCAGGTGAGGATCTGACCAGCTTATGCAAAATTAGACTAATTGTGGCTGATTCTGCTGTCCCTTTTGTAAAGTTGGAATAAATCCACTGTTACAATGGGGTTAATAATCAGCTAAGCTGAGCTCATGCTGAGGAAGGAGGAGGCAAAGGACCAAACCACTTTCCTACTTTTCCCTGTCTCTGGGCTGAACCTGAGGGATGGTCTAACATATGCTGATGTACTGGGTGTCAAAAGGCCTTTGATATTAGCAAGACTCACCAGAATTCAGTGCCTTCTGCCTCTTCTTACTCCTGCCTCTGGAATACCATCTAGGCTGGGGGCAGGACTAGCATCAAGATGGTTTACACCAGCTAAGGATTTCTTATGCTGGGGAAATTCTCAATTCCGCATTTAGGAAGGTTTAAGATCCCTTTGCACTGCTCTACAATCAGAAAGGGACCTTAGCAGGACTGCGGATTGAGCCCAATGGAGTTAATTTGGTGCAACTGGGAGGAGAATCGGGCCCTGACATTTAAAACTGAGACAATGCTAGATCTAAGAGTGGTTTCTTTTTTTATTCTTTTTCGTTTTTTAAAAAATGAGGGCTCCTACCATGGTAGAATTGTCATGCTTTTGATGTTAGATCGTGACCTGCAATGACCCTACTGATGATGTCTAGCTGTTATTTTGCCAGTACTGGCAGACAAGAAACCTTGCTGCTGATTCCAGTCAGAGGTAATACATACTTACCTGATAATGTATCAAAACAATAACCACCAAAAGAACCCATGAAAAGACTAACAAAAACATCCGTGCTTCCAAACTGTCAGGGACATAGCCAGGTTAAAAATCATATTTAAAGAAACAACAACAGATATTCCTTACCTATGTTACAAACAATGCCTTAGATTAACAATTCTGACAGAATTTTAAAAATCTAATTCAATTTTCATTCTTTGTGCATTTGTGATGTTATTGACAAACTATAACTATGTAGATCATTGTTGCAACCACTGGTATATATTTGCAGCAAATATTGTACAAATGTCATATGAGGTGTCTATAAAGAGGTTATGATTTGCTGGTTATGATTATGCTATCATTTTTGTAGTTGAAGTTATGAATATTGGCTATGTACTTGTATCTCAATATGTTTTGATTCTAAGTAGCCTCAGTGAAGCATTTGGTCAGCTTCCTAATAAGGGACTATTCTCAGTAAGTGCCCAATCAAGAAACACTTAACTGACAATGGACTTTGGGAGACTCCAATCCACATCTGAGCTCTCCTGGGAACGTTCAAACTAACATGTAAACAATGGCGTCGGCCTGTAAAAAATGGAGTCATGCATGGACATGTGACTTGCCCATGTGACTCCAAACTCCATCTTGCTGTGATTTTCCACAGTCAGAACAAAGGGGTGTCCTTCCACGGGCAGAGAGAATACAAAAGGCCCTGAAAACCCCTCCATTTTGTCTTCAATCCTGCTTCTTGCCTCTGGAGGGACTTTGCTACAAACTGAAGCTCTGAACAAAAGACTGAATGACCCATCCCAGCTGTGGATGTACTCCAGAGACTTGATTTGAACCTGCAGTTTATTCCATCACTGCTACAAGCCTGAACCAAGAACTTTGCCATTACTGTATGTAATTGATTCCATTTAACCAATTCTAGCTCTCATCTATATCTTTGTCCTTTTATGAATAAATCTTTAGATTCTAAAGGATTGGCAGCAGCGTGTTTTGTGGGTAAGATCTAACTTCTATATTGATCTGGGTCTGGGGCTTGGTCCTTTGGGATCGGGAGAACCTTTTTGCTTTTACTGGGGCATTAGTTTTCATAACCATTCATCCCCATAACGAGTGGCACTGGCGGTGATACTGGGAAACTGGAGTGTCTAAGGGAATTGCTTGTGTGACTTATGGTTAGCCAGTGGGGTAAAAACAAAGTCCTCTCTGTCTGGCTGGTTTGGTGTGCCTTAAAGGTGGAGAAACCCCAGCCTTGGGCTGTAACGGCCCTGCTCTAAGCAACTTGTCCTGAATTGGTACTCTCAGTTGTGTCCCACCAAGGACAGCAGCGTTATAGCATTGTTTGCTTTTTGCATTTCTCGCTTTTTGCATTTCTCTCAGCTTGACCTATGGAAACAGTTTGATCAATTTCACGTTTGTGCCTTTTGTGTTTCTAGTCAAATTCATTTTCAAGTTTTGATGCACTAGCATGGTTCTGGAGTCTTGGGGTGGCAAACACCACATGGGAATGTGTATTTGTTAAAATAAAAATGGTTTCCATTGGAATTTGGAAACAAATGGAATTTTTTGTAATTGATCTAGTGTTTAGTAAAATTAATTTTTAATTGCAATGTAGACATACCCTCTGAGACCTGGCAAACTTGTACCATCATCAGGCTGTTTAGAGTATTGCATTTAGCTGCCTCTTTCTGGTTACAGGCTTGCAGGCAGAGTTGCAAAATATAGTGTTGGCCAGCTAAACCAGACTCTTATTAGACAGAAGTAAAAGGGAGAAGGATAGGAAAGAGAAGAAATAAGGTGGAGAAGATAAAGGAAGCCTGGAGGTTGTGGGAGGCAAACAAAGTCTCACATCCAGATGGTGTTTGGGATTCAGCCAGAGCTGCTGGAGGTGGTGTTGTTATCCGGGTCCCTCTCTCTGGCTCAGTCTGGTCAGGAAATGTCTCAGGATTAAGATGAAGAAGGTCTCAGGAGACAGTGGGGGTGGCACCAATGATGGTGAAACTTTCTCCCCATTGTCTCTTTCCTTAAGGACCCAAAAAGGGAGTGATGGGTGGAATAGGCCATTCCCTCATTATTTTGTCCGCCAGTTAGGCTTAATGTTTGACATACCAGTTTTGGTTTATTAATTTTTGGTCCTCAGTTCCTCTTGTTTACTAGACATGATCTAAACATAGTGCTTGAGTTATATCAGTAGGCCTTTTTGTTTGGACTAATTTAGTCTGTCTCCCTTTGGTACCTTTTCCTATCACCATCTATTATTGTAGGTTTGTGTGACAATTTATGAATCTTCACCTACATTTTACAGTTGAGTTTACGGACAGTAAATTTGTAGGCCTATTATTACAACAGGATACACCTAAAATGGCCTTGCGGAAAGGAAAAAGGAGTTCTATGGCAGAAAAGTCAGAGAATTCTTCTATTGTTAGCAAGTGACAATGTGACAAATACATATATTTTAAAATTAGTTTCCCCCCCGCCCCAAGTTTTCCACATTGTGTAAATCCAACTTTAAAGGGATACTGTTGGGTCAAATTCAACCGATCTTTAGGGAATGGCCTATTCCACCCACCATTCCTTTTTTGGGTCCTTAAGGAAAGAGACAATAGGGAGAAAAATTGGAGTTTCACCATCATTGCTGCCACCCCCACTGTCTCCTGGGACCTTCTTCATCTTAATCTTGAGATATATCCTGACCAGACTGGGCCAGAGAGAGGGACCCGGATGACACCACCACCTCCAGCAGCTCTGGCTGAATCCCAAACACCATTTGGATGTGAGACTTTGTTTGCCCCCCCACAACCTCCAGGCTTCCTTTATCTTCTCCTTCCTATCCTTCTCCTTTTCCCTTCTGTCTAATAAGAGTCTGGCTTAGCTGGCCAACACTATATTTTGCAACACTGCTGTAAGCCTGTAACCAGAAAGAGGCAGCTAAATGCAATACTCTAAACAGCCTGATGATGGTACAAGTTTGCCAGGTCTCAGAGGGTATGTCTACATTGCAATTAAAAATCTGCACTTGTCCTATACCAGCTGACTCGGGCTCCTGGGGCTCAGGCTGTGGGGCTGTTTAATTGCAAAATAGACTTCCGGACTTGGGCTGGAGCCTGAGCTCTGGGGCCCTCCCACCTCGCAGGGTCCTCGAGACCAGGCTCCAGCCCAAGCCCGGAAGTCTACATTGCAATTAAACAGCCCCGCAGCATGAGCCCCAGGAGCCCACGGGCACGGGCCAGCTGCGGGTTTTTAATTGCAGTGTGGACATACCCAGACTTGCTAATAAGACCATGAGCTGTGCTTGAGTTTCTCTAGTAGTGAGGTTGCAAGTGAAAATCAACACCAAAACAAAAGTTGAATTTTCTTTCTTTGCTATTTTTCTCTCTCCCCCTTTTGTGGGTGTTTTTCCTGTTTAGTCTTCTTAGGAAACAAGACTAGACTTTAAGAACAACAGCAACTATGACAGTTCCAGCCCATCTTAACTAATTTCTTCTCTTTTCCCCCTAAAGGACAATTATTACCATCTTTGATACCTTCTAAAAGAATGTCAAGCAAGAGAATGTCTTTCTCTCCAATTAAAGGGTAAGGAAACAGGAGATGTTAAAATGAAAGCCTTATTTAATACTTTACATTTCAAATGCATTAACTGTTTTTCTTTCCTATTTGTATCTTTAATAAAAGGTTAAAAAGGATTTTTAATGATGTGTTTGCCATGGTACTAAACAGGCTGAATTCTCTCTATACCAAACCTCAAACCTTGTTTAAAACTGTTTAATGTTGGACACTGACTGTGTTATGTTAACCCCTTTGGCTCATATATTCCATCTAAACTAATACAACTACATTCTCAACAACAACATACTGTATAGACCATTTGCAGACAGAATATTCTTCAGCGTTTCAACTCGGCAAGAACAATTTGGTAATCCTGCGGATCATTTCCTGATCATAATTTATGAGAGCCATTTATAGAACCAAAATGGGGTTCACATTTCATAATATGTCTCTTCTTGTTGCAGAACACTCATCCTGACTGATGCAGAAATGTAACTTGTAGAGTTGCTGGAAACTTTTGGGTTTAATTGTGGTTTTAGCCATTGCCCCCTGGTAGGGGTAGTGTGGAGTCACCAGGAATCATTGTGCTTCAGGGAGGTTCCTTTCACGCTCTCCCACTGGGAAGAAGTGTTTTTTGGGGTGAAATCCTGCTCTATTGAAGTCAATTGCAAAACTCCCATTGACGTCATTGGGGCCAGCATTTCACCCTAGCTATTTAGAGGCCTCACTTAGTCCTAAATCCACCCCTGTTTAGGATAGAATAACAATGGAAAAAGATCTTCAGTAACTTGCCTTGGTGAGATTTCTCTGGAGCTGGTCAACTTCCTGTTTGGCAAGAATTCTCTTTATTGCACACATGATTCCAATAACAATGATTTGTTATTCAAAATACGGTCCTACTCCCTATTAGTCATGAGTAATATTCTCATTCATTGACATTTAGTGGAACTCTTTCAAAGGTGTGCTGAAAATATTTAACTTCTAACTTTCGTCAATCTTATAGACTCATAATGAGGTTTTAACAGCTTATTGGAAAAAAAATCCTAGTTAGTAAACTGACCCGTTTTTATTACATTACAAAGAGGAAAGGAAAATGTGTCTCTTCTAGAAGAAGAGGTGGGGCCTGGACCTGTCAAATCTAGCTATAAAATGCTCTAGACTTTGTACGTATTGGGAAACAAGGATAATTCTTCAAAACCACAAGATGATCAGATGACATTCGAGCCCATGTGCTGCATCTCAGACAATGTGTGTGTGATTAACTATTTCCTTTCAATTTCAAATAGCTGTTTCATTCTAAAATAAAAGGTAGAAGTAAGATATCTAAAATGAATTAGCTCTTTACTTGGACGTCTGCAACCAAACTCTCATGCCTGAGGGTAGTGCTTGGCAGGAGAAGATTTCAGGAATTTATGAACATCCTGTTGTGATGGATGGTGATTATGTGGAATATATTTTACAGAGATTTGGAAATTAATTTTGGTTGATGATGGTTAACTTAGCTCAAATGATTTGGCAGGAAGAAAGGGAGTAAGAAATTGAGATTTGCAAAATATAATTTTGGCCTGCTGTGCTATTGTTTTTTTCCCCCTGCAAAAGGCTGCCAGATGCCTTTCCTTCATTTTTATAAGGGTTTCATTAATTTATGTTCTCATGAAAATGAGAAGTTAAAAGACTGCGGCTGACTCATTCCTGCTATGGCCATGGGCTGTGCAAGCTTTCCCAGACCTATCTCAGAAGTCATATTTAATTCTACTTCAGACCTTTTGTGTGTGGCTGCTAATCACAATTAATTGTCGAGTACACCCCTGATGTGGGGAATTGTTCTTTGCTTTAATTTCAATTCACAGTCCATTTCATTTCACTTGTATCCTCATTCAGAGTTGAATCTGGTATATTTTGAATTTGGTACATTATTCTTTTGAGAAAGTCAGGCCACATGTTGGGATGAAAAGCAAAGTGGTATAGAAGAAAGACTGAGGGATTTGCAGTTGTTTTGGTGAAAGCCAAGAAAAGTTTCATTTAAAAGGTATGGATAATATACGATATACTGTCATTTTGGAAATTTATATTCTTTCGAGGTTGCCCATCTCCTACATCGATAGACAAGGAATGTAGCAATTAAATGGATGAACATGTAGAGCAAGAATTTGGTTTGTCTTTCAACTTTGAATTGGTCTCATACAGTGCTGAAATTATTCTAGGGCTTGCTAGATCCTGAGCCCCAGTAACCTTCAGAATGAAAGATCAGACTAAATACTAGCAGGCTGCTCTAGCTCTAAACTCAATTTCAACGCTGGTCTCATTTACAATTATAGATCAGAAAGGACAACTTGAGCACATAAAATGTATGCACTTAAACAGGTGGCTTGATTATCAAGGCTGCTGAGCACCCACATTTCCCAATGACTTTAAGTGACTTTGCTGAAAGATGGGGATCGTCATACTTGTGTAGAAAGGGAACCTACTGGAATTGCTTCAGCCTAGCTTTCCCAGTATGACTCTACCTTACTACTTTAACACTTTGGCCCAAATCCTGAGGTGAAGTGCAAGACAAGGTAAATTAGACTCCCCTGGAGCTGCTACACCCACTTACTGATGAATAAGGAAGTTTCAATTGAAGTCACTTGAATGCTGAGGTGCTGCTAGAAGGTGAACGTCAAAGCAGGAGGGAACTACTTTAATTTCCACCTTCTTACAGCCTCCTGGTAGCTGCTTTTCTTGATACAATGCCTGTAGGCTTAGAGTTTTTCAGATAGATGTAGAGAGACTCATGTCTAAATTTTGCCCTTTACATTAACAGGAAATATTTAGAGTCAAAGAAGACCATCTGACCCCTATATGTTTATCTATGTGAACACAGTTGTCCAAATGACTTATCCCATCAAGCCTCAACATCTAATAAGAAGTTATTCATGGTCACACAAATAATAATAGTCTCTCTCCACTCCCAGAACTTGATCCAGCTTTCTCTTGAAGCACCGTACATCTCTTATTAGTGCTCCAGATTTTAATCACTCTTTTGTTAAAGGCATTGTGTCTGAATTGCTTAAAGGTTAGTTCCCTCGTCAACTTAAGTCAATATCCTCTTCTTTTAAAATTAATTAATTACTTTCTCAAACAGTTTATTGGGATTGATTTGTCCCTTTTCAAATACCTGTGTGTGATGCCTTTCTGGTCTCCCTCACTCTTTTTATTTTTACCCTAGCTATATAGGCCAGGTTTAGGTTAAGCTCTCTTTACAACCTGGCTTTCAAAAGACTAAATCTTGTGTTAATTTCTTGCTAGTGTGCCAAACACCTCTCTTCAATCTCAATGATGTTTTCCCTGTCCAATGGACAACTGCATCAAGTATGTACTTGGGTTTTATGGTATTTTTATTTTCTGAATTGCCTGATTCACTTAAAAAAAAATTAATAGCACAGCCATTATTTGTATAATTTGTATTTTTGAAAATGAGCTACAGTTTTGGGAGTTTTTGATCTCTGTTGGGTTTGCATATGTGCAGCTGTCAAAGCCCCCTCGATTGTCCTGGTGCCCAAAATTAAGTGACGTTTTTCACCATTGTCAAAGTAATGTTTGTTTTCATTATCAATTTAGGGAAAACCTCTAGGCATATCACACCAGAACGAAGTCTGTAAATAATTAAACACGTCAAGACAACTCTAGTACTAACAATATTCTTTTTAATTTCAAGTTAAATAAAAATTATGTTAAATGTTAGAGATCTCTCAGCTTCTTTGTTCATTATAACTGCTAGAGCTGTCTCAGTTCAATTAATTATTTACAGACTTTGTTCTGGTCCAGTGTGCCTGAATGTTTATGCTCACGTTTATATTTTAATGATATATGGTCTGATCCTGTGTGGTGCTGAGAGCCCTCAGCTCCCTTATGAAGTCAGTAGAAGCTGAGGGTGCTCAATATCTTGCAGGAGGAACTCAGCATCTCACAGGATCAGGCCTCATGAGGGTTCCATATTGCTGTCACTGACCTCAAAAACACTTCCAATTCCATGTTCAATGAAGCACAGAGCAAATTAATGTTAATCCCTATGCTAAGTAAGTTTTATGTTTTCCATTTTACTTATTGTAATAAAATAGCAGAAGTCAATGCTTTCACAGTCAGGTCATTCTGATTACAGACATGCTTTTCCTTCTTCTCTGCCCACTTCAATTTCAGCCTAACTTGAGCCATCAGTATTTTCTTGAACCCAAAGAGTCTAAGATTGAAGCTTTATGGCATTTGAAAGCTGGGATTCCAAACTGTCATACAGAATACAGTACTGATTTTATCTCTAACTGTTCAAGCTAGTGACTACCAACTGAGCTGATGGAACTGAATCGAGTGGAAAAGGCAAGATGATAGAATGATAGGCTTTAGAAAGTCCAGTATTACATGGCTCAACTGTCGTAGCAAGGTGTCAGAAAGCAGGTAACTTACCTAACCTGCTGTAGAAACAAAAAGGCCACACACTATGTAGAGTCCAGATCCACCTCATTCCCGTGTTTTGGCTTTTTGAACAAAGAATTCAGCAATAAGATAAAGATCAACTCAAAACATCCTCTCCAGTTGCTACTCCTAGTGCTCCCTTATGTAGCCTGGTGGGCTAGCTTGCCTTTATTCACTGCTTTGCGTTATATTCTGCTTTGCATTATATTCAGCAGTAATGCAAGAAACCTACAGGCCTGTATCTTGTAAGACATTAGCTTCAGCAAATTAGCATTAGGCTTGAGGCCTATGAACTTTGAACAAATAAACAGAAAACCCCAAGTATTTGGGGAGCTGAAAATAGAGTTTAAGGGGAAGGAGAGGTAGTCTTTGGGAGGTGCCAAAATAATGGCCACTGGTGATGATGGAAAAGATAATGGTAATAAGAAAACAATGGCTAACACTTCAGGTTGTTCTACGAGGGATGCTGGAAGTATATGAATGTGCAAATGTACATTCTGTAGTATCTCTATCTACCTTACTAAGTTGGGGTGTTTGTAACTGCGCTGAATGTATTAATAAATATAAGAGAGTTCCTAGGGTGTAAGTGTTGCAACTGTGCACATTGGGACTCCCGACTATGTAATAATTTAAATACTGGGCCTAATCTTGGGGCAAGAACTTGTCAACCTTCAAAGTGATAACTGGGGATTCTTAAGTAAATCAATACAATTAATATACAATCTAAAAATTGGGCAACACTTAGGACTGCTCAAACCACACCTTAGAGCCTTTCTTCACAGAATGCCACTCACACTTCCCTTATGCTCCGGGGGCGGGTAATAAGTCATCTTCACTGAGCTAGCAGAACTCACATAGCCCTTTCTCATCAAGATCAAAATCTGCTAACAGGGTGGGCTGTTTCAGGCAAAAACTCCCATCCTATTACAGTGTCCATTCCACCATTAAAACATCAACGATGGGAATCCCAGCTTTTGTACAGTGTATAGCTAGGATGACCAGGTGTCCAGGGTTCGACTGGAACACCCAGTTGAAAAGGGACTCTGGTGGCTCTGGTCAGCACCACTGACCAGACTGTTAAAAGTCCGGTTGGCGGTGCTGCGGTGCTAAGGCAGGTTAGTCCCTACCTGTCCTGGCTGGCACCGAGCTACGCCCTGGAAGTGGCCAGCAGGTCCAGCTCCTAGGTGGACAGGCAATGGGGCTCCGCGGGATGCACCCGCCCTGAGCACTGGCTCTGCACTCCCATTGGCTGGGAGCCAGCCAATGAGAGCGGAGGGGGCGGTGCCTGTGGGCGAGAGCAGCACATGGAGCCTCCTAGCCCCCCCATCTAGGAGCTGGACCTGCTGGTTGTTTGCTGCTTCCGGGTCACATGCAGCACAGTGCCAGAATAGGCGGGGGAAAGACAGGTGCGGGGGATGCTTCCCATGCCTATGCCCTGCTCCCGGCCCTCCACCCCCCAACCCCTCACCTCACCCTGGGGGGGAGCTCGGGTCCCAGCCACTGGCGCTGGGGCCCTGCGCCGGCCCCAACCCCACTCCCAGGCCTCCGCTGCCAGCAGGGCCAGCGCTTCCACTAGGCGACCCTAGGCGGTTGCCTCGGGTGGCAGGATTTGGGGGGTGGCATTTTGCCACCCTTGGCAGAAATTTGGCGGCGGGGGGTCCTTCCGCTCCGGGTCTTCGGTGGAAATTCGGCGGCGGGTCCTTCACTTGCTCTGGGACCCACCGCTGAAGTGCCCCAAAGACGCGGAGCGGAAGGACTTTTTGTACTTTCAGGTATTACAATTTGAACACAGTCCTGCAGACCATGATTAACGGGAATAGTTCTTACTCACATGAGCAGTTCCATTGGCAACCAATGGGATTACTGTTATGTGTAAGGGTTTGCAAGATTAGACTTTACTGAATATAAAAGGCTAATAACTTCTTGGGCAAAGTAAATAGGATTTTTTTCCACAAGATTTCTAATGACTGTGTTTATGACTAAGTTTCCCTGAGTAACTCCCGGACTGAAAGCTTTTATTTTTTAAAATACAGAGATGGAGGTGTTCTTTCCAAGAGTGAGTAATAGTTAAGGTTAAGCACTGTCAAATCCAGCCTCAGGAATACTGAGATGAAAGCCTGGTGGCACCCAGCTTTTTTCAGATGGGTATTTAAAAAAATCTGCAAGGACATTTGTCTCCTACAACCTTGGCTTTATTTAGCATTCTATCTGTGTTCTTGTTTTTCTTTAGGTGGTCCAAACAGAAAAAATACTTGCGTTCTAGATTTCATTTTCAGGTGAAGGTCTGCTTTTGTTATTATGTTTCACTGGAACTTAGTAACCACATTTGTTGGATTTAAAGTTCCTAAGAGTTTCATTCAGGATAACGATAACAGCAGCATCAAGGATTGTCACCTTCCCAGAAAGGCGGACACTCCATCAGTCTGCCCAGTCCTCACTAATACACAATGCAGATTGTTGATCTCTATTGAAAATACTGCACTCAGAATAGGGAAAATACTTATCTGTATCACAGGGGTGTTGTGAGGGTTAACTACCATCTGTAAAATGGCAATAATTTAACACTAAGCATCTTTCATCCAAAGATCCCAAAGTGTCAAATCCTATAGGATGCTCATTAACTTCAGTAGCGTATAGAGAGGAGAGTAAGATCACTTCACTCATCATTAAGGTGATCATATTTTCAAAATAAAAAACTAGGACACAGACATTTTAGTGTTGCAAAACAGCCATTCAAAAGCAGTTTTCAGTAAAATGCATGCTGATGTCAGTACTGCCAGCTTCTGAGTCAGCAATGATATGTGCATATTTCTGAGTGGAAGATTCGCCCCCCCCCCACCAGTAACTTAGTGTCTGAATGAGTTTATCATGAAACACCGAATAAGTGTCATTAACATTTGCTTTGAGCAAAACAGTAGCATTGACAGGGTCTACACTCATTCAACTTTTCACTTCACTCTAAATACTGTTCATCGCACAGAACAGTCATGAACTGTTTGTTCCTGGTCAACACAGAGCACTCCTACTCAGGATAGTAATATGTCTTGAGCACATACTTTGACTGATAAAATGAGAAACCTGAACATTTCAGGACGCTGGCCTATCATATGGAAAGCTGGGTCATAGGTCACTTTATCCATCATTGAAATGCAGCTATCTCTAGGATAGAATGCAGCAGTTGTTAAACAATACATAGCAACACTACACAACAGGATAGAGGGCGAAGAATACTACATCCAACTGAAAATACATGGGAGACAGAGCTAATGCTTGAATTGGGATTTAGCCACGATATGCCATCCTTCTAGGCAATCAACCCTATGCTTCCTATTATGACCAAGAAGAACTGAGACTCACTCTAAATCTGCCATGTTGAACCTTCTAGCAACATACAGGGGCAAGGCACAAACATTCAGAATAAATAATACAAATGTCAATAAAGACGCTACCAATTTAACTACAGGATCCAGAGAAATTAATATTCCCAGAGACATAAATGCAGCAATGAAATATCTCTTTCACTGCCTGGCATCTTGGCTGACTGGCCGACCAGCCTTCGGGAGGCTGGCATTTGTTCCTGACAGACTTGAATGACAGACAAAGCAAGATGTCCCCCTCCTGGATAACTACTGGAAAATGAGAGAGAGAGAGAGAGAGGCTTTCAGGCTACACAGAGCTCTTCCTCAGGTCTAGGAAAGGTACTCAGAGTGTCACAGCTAAGTACCATGTAGAACAGACAGAATATGTGCTAACTACTTATGGGTAAACTATCTGTTCAACCTTGTACTTAGCTGTGACACTGAGTACCTTCGCAGATCTGTATAGCTCCAAAGCTTCTCTCTCACCAACAGAAGTTGGTCCAATAAAAGATATTACCTCACCCACCTTGTCTCACTAATAACCTGGGACCAACACGGCTACAACAACACTGCATATTACTTACACACACACACACACACACACTCCCCTGTCTCCAAAATCAGGGACTGATATTTGGAAAGTAGTAGTAGCTATTAAAATTACATGCCCAAGAGAAACATTATGAAGTGTTAGTAACAGAAATGAATTAACCTAAGCATTGAGTATGTATATATTATTTTGCAGCATCTTGATCATACAGAAGCTGCACATTGTAGGGGAAGTAGTGGTCCACGCAGGCTTGTCTTTTTGCTTCCTGGCTCTCTCACATAGCAGAACTGCAGAGGCCCTATGATGTTTTGATCCTTCTGTATCTGCAGGAGGAATGCAGGATTTTATCCTTAATGTACATTGAAAATAGTCTTTCCCCTCGGAATTACATTTTAAATTATTTTGAATATGATGTAGCGCTTTCCCTGTGCAATATGTTCTGCACCAGGCAAGTTAATCCAGTGAAATAAAATACAAACTGCATCCGGTTACTTCTTATTTATGCTGAAATAGGAATATTATTTCAATTGATAGTTCAAATCAAATGGAATGGGGCTATTTGGGTTTGCCTCCACAGGAAATAGAACCATAGCTGCAGAGGTTTTCTTTTTCTGCTGAGATGGATTCCCTATAAAATTGATCCAACTCTCAATAGAATTATTAACCAGGGTAAAAATAAATGCATTCACCATCTCCATCTGCATACTGTACAAACAAAATGCATCATATTTCCTGTTTTTCCTTAAAATCTTACAAGCATCCAACTTTTTTGAGGGAAACCCTGCACAATTTTGTCCTGGAGGGCAAAGCAGCAAAGCTATTTTGGCAGCAGGTGGCCATGTATACATTGTGCATCCCTGTTGTACGATATACAATTTATATTTGTCTTGGTCAAGATGTTAAATTACAATTGTGCAGTAGGTAGTGGGATTCCACTGCACTACTGTTGTACTAAAAAATCATTATCACCAGACAGAATCAGAAGTATGGACAATAGATAATGGATCTCTCAGGCTGTCCAACAATCATTATGCTACTGTGGAAGAGGCAGGAACTCTTTTAAGTCCCATTAGTGTGGATGATCGGCTGCCTGGAACAGGATGCACGTACCTGAACAAGTAGCTTATTATAAACTGCATTGTATTAACCCTCTACTGCTGGGAGTCATTATCTCCTGGGGTGCATTCCACTATTGGCAAGAGGGTGAAGGATTTGAAATACAGAAATGGTTCCAAAAAACCTCAAGCAGTAGATGAGAGTTAAATAAATAAATAAATAATAATTAAATAATAAGAGAAAAGGGGAAAAATTAAGAAGAAATCAAGATTGTGTGTCAGATGTTAAAGCCCCAATTCTGGAAAGCACTCTCATTCAGGAGGGCTATTT
>NW_020664439.1:28081213-28158162 GCF_002925995.2 Terrapene triunguis | reverse complement strand
TACATCAAAATTATTTTCCATTGCATCATTGTAGATATCAGCCAGCAAAATTCTAACAAGACAAAGACAGCAAGAATCTTTACAAAACTCTGAGGGCAATAAAAGGATACAATGAACTAAGGCTCACCACACTTATTACTGGGGTTCTAACCTGAAAAGTGCCTGTTAAATGGCACCTTTTACTCCATAGACTTGCATCTTCTGGTCTTGATTCTCTCCTGTCTTGCACCTTGCGGCAATTTACAGCTGTTTAAACTGGTTATAAAATGCTACCATATTGATCAGATAGCATTTTACACCCAGTTTATACTCACTTTGCACAGGTGTAAATGACTACACAAAGTTCAAGGCAATGGACAATCAGCCCCCTTGTATATTCTCTGCTTACTTTGGTGACTAAAATAAGATTTTTCCCACTTTTTACTCCCATTAGCACTGCAAAGCCAGCATAGCTATAGGCAGGTGATCAGAATTCTATTCATGGTCTCATCTGCCCTTGCATCTACATCAGAGTTATTAAAAAACTCAGATTACAGAATTTTTATTGATGATGATGATGATGATAATGCCTGAAAAAGGGAACAACCCAGCTTTACTTTCCAATGATATTTGGGGAAAAAAGCCTATTTTTACTTGCGATCAGGAAAGAGCTCATCTGGAGATGCTATTAGTATAAATATGAAACCCCATTCCCTAGCCTCTGTTTGCCAGAAGCTGGGATTGAAGGACAGGGAATGGATCACTTGATGATTACCTGCTCTGTTCATTCCCTCTGGGGCACCTGACATTGGCCACTGTTGGAAGACAGGATACTGGGCTAGATGGACCTTTGGTCTGACCCAGTATGGGTCACTTTTCAGAGTAGAATAATACTTTAAGGAATCCTATGAACCAAGACTGTATTGACTAGTCATTGGGATAAAATAATTTGATAAGTAAGTAAACAGAAAGCAACATATATACTTGGAAAATATTAAGAAGCGTATTAACCTGCAAGTCTCCCACAGTACAGCTAAGAGCATTGCTAACATACCACAAATCTACTTTGAGGCATTGTTTATAGTCCTTTGTGTAATATATCCATCTCCTGGGTCACTTGCATATGGATGATATACATTTGTTTTTACTAGCAGGTGAGGATTTGCAGCAATCAGGTAAGGATCTATACATAAACAGTTATACCAGGGGACCATAACTCTTCAGCAAGGGATGGCAATGTGGCATGTGATGTGATAACACTATAGAACTAGCGAATGATAATTTGTCTGTATAAAAATTTTAAATCAACCTATAATAATATCCTTCCTATAGAATTCCAAGTTCCATTGGTTGTCTGAACAACAACAACAAAAAAATCTATAGAAAGGACATCATGTATTACATTTTATAGCACCCCATTTCATTCCCTGTTAAATTCTGAAGGGCTTTATCATATGGGAAAATTTACAACTGCTAATAATATGGCAACCATTGCACATAGGCATGTAGAAAATACTTGTTATACTGTGTGCCCAATCCTGCAAATTCGTACACATACAGGCAATTCTGTTGACTTCCACGGGATTATTTGTGCAAAAAAAGGTTTTGCAGAATCTGTGTCTATGTCGCCACATTTTGAGAAAGAGGCAAAAATTAGATCTAGTCACATCCATACATACTCATTTATCCTAATCCTCTAAACAGCTGTGACCTTTAAGAGGTAAAACTTTATATCTGTACATGCATTGGGAATGCCACTGATTCATTAATATCTGGGTTCTTATTAATTAGTGTATTATATTTACTGTTAATGCATATATTTCACTAACTTTTGCAAGCAGGATGTTTACAAAACACTTATTTTTATAGTACTCTGGGTAGATATTGTAGTGTGGCTTTTGTGAATCTTCAAACCTCTCTAGGTCCTTTCATAACTGTTTAGTAAAACATTAAATAAACCAAACCCCATACAAATGTGATCTGTTGTTTAGACAAGTAAATATAATTGGTAAGTTTTAGCAAAGCACTTACAGTAGAGTGGTTTGGACAAAGTCCAGACTGTTCAATGGTTAATATATTATTTATATTAACAAAATAATATGTTTGGATGGGTACCAAGTTTGCTAATATATTTACTAAGACTAGGATTTTAGTAATTAGATGACAATTATTTACCAGTTGAGAATTTCCTGTGCTTTTCTAAAATATATTATGGCTGAAAGTGCTTCTTTGCAATTATTGTGTAATTTACCAGACAATGACATATTCAGCAGTGCAGCTTTGAGATTAAACTGTATCAATTTGGCAACAATACCAGGAGCTTCAGTTTTCTTACCAGATGATTTAAAAATCAGGAGCTTGATCCTGAAAATGGCTAATCATGTAAAGAGCCCTATTGAAGTCAATGGGGCTATTCACATGTGTAGGGACTACTTGCAGTGCAATATGTGATCACATCCTCTCTGCAATGAATCTCCATTTTACCGTCCCTTTTGGTTTACTATGCTCTGTGACTTTCTTCACTGGCCAAATATATATTAGAATAGTCCATGTTTTCTGTAGGCTCTAGTACATCTTGCCTTCACTATTTTCATTCTAGATCACAAATCACCTGGTCTCTTTCCATTCCTTCAACAGGCACTGTGCCAGATCCTCTCCTATTATCCTTTACCTGGTCTTGTCTTCTTGTGTGGATGGACTTCTCTCTCCTCCAGTGTCTTTGGAGGGGTTCCAGGAATGTTCTCATCTCAAATCTTGCATGGTCTGCAGTATGGTAGGCATGCTAAGCAGTCCTCCCCATGACTGCAACAGGAAGTTGGATGGAGCTACTCCCTGCTGCCAAAAGAGTGGCTCTAAGAGGCTCTGAAGAAGTGTGTGAGATGCAGCCATGCCCTCTGAGAAAATAAGTTAAAATGGCTTCTGCTAACCCTCCAGACTAGAGGGCTCAGACAGGCACAAGAACCATTCCCATGGAACACCTGGGACCAATTACACCAAACAGGTGTGCTCAGAATTAAAAAACAACAATATCATAATGCAAAAATGTCCAGATACTGAGCACAGCCAGCCAGCGAGGGGTGAAGCAAGGGCACCTGGGAGATTAGCTGATTCAACCTCTATTCTGCCTCTAGGCTCTAGCTGGAACTCAAAGTTTTGGCCAAAGCACCAGAGAGGGCAATTTGTGTCCCTGTGTGTCTGTAATAGTAGATCAGTTTTGTTATCTTTATTTCACAGATGGGGAAGGTTAAGAGACTTGCCCAAGGCCACCCAACAAATCAATAGTAGAACTAAGGAGTTCCTGACTCACAATTCCATGCTAGGCCCTCCCATTAAACAACTATAGAAATAATAGTATAAATGGTGTCAAACACACATAATGCAATTTTAATGTGTAATGAGTGCTGGATCTAGTCTCTTCCCACTTTGAACATTCACAAAGCAAACAGTAATGACAGAGAATAATATTGCCTTTTTCATTGAGAACTTGTGCCCTAGTCCTGCAAGAATAACCATACAGGTGCATCCCGGTCATTGAGCGGAGCCTTATTGACCTCATTGCAGCCCCACCCAAATAGTTGTCCTTGAAGGAATGAGGCTTCAAAGAATAAAGCATGGGATGGAATGGGAATGTACCATGTGAAAACTACGGCCAAAACTTGCAAGTCTGGGTACCTATTGGTAGGATCCTGAACCCATATTTAGGCAACTAAATAAAAGCAGCCTGATTTTCAAATGTGCTGAGTGCCTGCATCTTCCCTTGACTTCATGTATGAGTGCAGAGAACCTATGAACCGTCAGGACACTTTTATATAGATGCCCGTCACAGGGTATTTGTCTCTCTGAGGGTATCTGGCATCCAAATCTGTGACAGCCTCCACTAAGGAGAATGAGCCAACCTCGAGCCACCTGTGAGTAGTTAATTGCCTAGATGGCTGGGTAGCAGTTAATTAGCTAAGGAACATCTGGAATTAATAAGGGGTTCTGAGTGCTCAGCTGGAACACAGAGAAAGCTCCTAAGGTGAAGGATTTTTCAGGGGATCTAGTTAGGGTATTCACTAGGAAAGGTACTCCTGCAGGGAAGAGCTATGAATCCTAGCCCCTAGGGAGGCCTACTCCCAGCAAAGGGAACTTACCAGACAGTAGCAGGAGGTCCAGATCACAGAGGAACTGTATGTCACTTCAGAGAACCACAGTGGTTTGACCTCTGTGGGGTTCCTGAGTCCCAAGGAGGAACCTTTCCCTAGTAATGGCAAGAGACCTGACTCCAGAAGGTGAAGTCCCTGGTTGAAAGGGCCTTACTGATGAGGAGCTTGGAGGGAAGGAGATAGCCTAAGTTACTCCTTCCTCTCCCACCCCCCAGCTAGGATACTGGAGTGAAAGCCTGTCTGTGTACCATGTTTTGTCTTTGGTTAAACAAACTAGACTCCTACAGGAGCACTGTTTACTATATACAAGCCTCATTGGACTTACTAATAGCCCATAAGGGGAAACAGAGTCAGGGATGCAACTGTGGTTCTGCATTGGGCTACCAAGGTACTGGGGTGTGTGTGTGACATGCTAGTTTTGACACCAGGAGGTACTCCAGGGGTGAATGCCTACCCTAACAGTGCCTAAATATGCATTAAGGAATCTAACCTTAGGCACACAGGTTAGAAAATGTAGCTATGCATCTGAAGTTTTAATTCAAATAAGATGGAATGATATATCTTGGGAATTCTACATGCATACTTTTGTTTAAGACTGTACCTAAACACAGTTAAAATGGTCGCAATGTCAAGAAGTCTTTATATGCATTTTCAAAGCATGTAGATAAATTAGGGCCTGCATCCTTACTAGTGTTATCAGAACATTTTCTATGCACAAAGATATTTTGGGTATGGATGCACTGCTGCAAAAATTATGCTTATACAGAAAGTGTAAAACATGAAAATGAGGATTGGTCACAGACATTAAAGCTTTCATTGCCTTATTTTCCAGCTTTGAAAATATCAGGAAAATATCAAACTTGTTCTAGAAATTGAAGCAAAGAACTTAATTTCAGTGACAACAATAAAGTGCATCTAATTAGGAGTCCCTGTTCAGTGGCTCATTAGTGTGCTTGGTAAATAAATGAAATTTCAGCAGTAGTCTATTAGACTATTATCTTCAGATGTTTTTAGGATTTGCAAAATGCTTACAAATGTTTCTTTGAAGAAAGTTTTCTTCATAAAACATACTGGGGCTTTTTCATGGATAAAGATGCAGCTACTAAATTTAAATTCATTATGCACTTCCATCACTTTATAAAACTCATTAATACATTTCAATTAGTTAAAGGAAGTACATTTTGGAAACTAGTTTTTTTTAACTCATCTAATCCATCTTGTTTCTTATGCTAAGGTAATCACTAGTATCTGAAGCACCTTAATCTCTTAAAAATCCTATAGCAATCTTCTCTTGCTCTTACTTCTCTATAGGTAGGAATAAGTTGCTGTTTTTTGATGGTGAAAAAGTTACTGTGGGAAAGCTAAGCTGATGAAATACTGTGTTTATTTCTGAAATTAGCTCTTGTTGGAGTGAGTTCCACAGTCCTGGTCAAGCTTCTGAGGAAGTTCCCTCTCCTGCAGTCACGAGCTTCCGCTTGTTGGTTGAAAGTTTTCCAGTGTATTGTGGGACAATGTCATAGAAAAAGGCATTCCCTACAGTAGCTAGGGCTATTCCCATGGAGAGCTTTGACGGTCAAGACAGAGACATGAATTTGACTGAATTCAAGGGAGTACTAATGCAGGGATCGGAGCACTCATAGCAACTTTTGTAGCTCAGGAGGTAGGCTGCTATATTTTAAGTTGGAGCTTTTCAGGATGTGTTTCTTCGTTCCTAGTTAACATGAATTGAGGTAACCAAGCCCGATGGTGACAAATGGATGGATTAATGTGGTCAGGTCTGTGCTTGATAGGATGGGTCTTCTAGTCAGGTGGAGATGGAAGAGGGTGAATTCCAGAGCCATGGCTATTTGGGCATCTAATAGCAATGAAGAGACCAGAAGGATCCCAAAGCTGCAAAATGACAGGAGATACATTTGAGAGAGGGGATATAGTGGAGAGGAGGCAAGTTCTCTTTTTAAAGAGCTTCCCTTTCTGCACCAACATCGTTCTCATCTGGTCTGGAGTCAACTTCAGCCATATCCTTCAGTTACTGAATTAGTATTTACACAGCATCACAGATGAGCAGGAAACCGTGTAGACAAAGACAAGATCAGGCTAGTTGCTGATAACGAGGGTGGGAGGAATGTGGTAAAAGGGACTCTTTAAATAGCTACACTGGGGGCTAGAAAGGTGGGAAAGGGCTCATTTTGAAGAGGTGGGGAGAATGTGCTGGAAAAATTGCTGCTATGTGTGTGTGTGGGGTGTCCCCTGAAGTGCTTAAAACAAATATTCTCTTCCTTGCAATCTATTGAGACTGAGCATATTCGTCCATGAGAGCCCTAAGGATTAATAGCCAGGAACTTGCTCCTGCAAAGTACAGGGTTGTCTGTTCTCAACTTACTACAGTCAATGGTAGATGGGGGCACTCAGCACTTGACAGGGCTGTGATCCAGATAAGCAACTTCCTTGCCTCTAAAAGGAACTCTCATTGATTTCTTTAATGCAGGAATGGGTTCTTAGGGTCAAATTCTGATTTCCTTTACCCTAGTGTAAATCTAGAGAAACTCCACTGGCTTCAGCTGAGCTATACCCTGCTGTTAACAAATTGCACACTGCAAAATAATTATATTATAAACTTGTCCAAGGAGCAGAAAGACTAATTTGTCAGCCTTATTCAACTTGAGTCACCTGTTGGTAACCTATCCTCTTTGGCAATCCAGAATTGTCAGACAGCAATGACTTTCAGTGCTTATGAAGTCTCACAATGTAGTAATTTAATGAGTGATAGATAAAAATTCTGGTCATACTCATACTAGTGATGGTCCTGACATATCATTTACTCAGAAAACGCTCCTTTCAGAGTAAAGTCCTGTCAGTTGGCATTCTGATGTAAATTTACAGAGTAATTCATGGTTAATTATGTTCGCTGTGTAGTGGGAATCACAAGTATTTTGAATCTGTATTTTTAACGTCTTTTATAGCAACAATGTGAATGGAAATAAACTAAATTTACTGTCCTGTTTTTTTTCAAATGCATGTTCATGCAAGCGGGATAAAAGGATAGCAAGTGTTAGAAAAGAAAATCTCATTATCTGCAGGCCATGTTCAGGATTATCCTCTCTATGGATGAAAGGTGATTCGCTCTTCATGATAGCTCACATCTTAAGCAATATGCTAATAGTACTATCATGGTTTTTTAAAATGTTCTCTTTTCCCCCCTGTAGCTTTTATAGTGCAGAGGACATTAGAGCAAAGGACACTGGCTGTAAGGTAGTCTACCCAAAGCAATTCCAGAATAGGTGGTGACAAAGTGCTACTCTTTAGGCAGGGCTTTGTTGACTTTAAGTGTAGAGCGGAAGTATATGCACACACTTGCAATTTTTTAAATCATAAAAACATTATCACAAATCTGTAGCCCCCTAAGACTTCATAGTTGTTACTATGCTGCATGCTATGATGATATGAAACTCCATGTGTGAAATCCTGGCCCCATTGACTTCTACAGAGCCAAGATTTCATGCCATGACTACATTAAGGATGGAACTCAGTTTCTTCTACACCAAAAGCATTGGCCTCTCACTTGAGTCAAAGAATAATGCTCATTACACAGCCAATCAGCTCTGATTCTTTCTGAAAGAAGGCAGTGACATACAAATAGTTATACCACTTGCCATTTTGTTATACCGTAATATCTGAACTATAATATTCAGATGGGGTTGCAATTGCCTGGTATGCAAAAATAGGCCTGTGTGATCACAGAGATGGTGTACACATATTTGCACACTACCTAATGTAAATGTGCAAAATGGGGTGTATGTTTGCAAACTCTTTGGTATACATTTTGTGGGTGCTATTGTCTCACTACCACTCGAAAATTTCTTCTACTATACACAATGCATATATTATGTTACTAACTGGCCAGCCTCCACCACTAGGTAACATTCAGGAATTGCTTAGATTCACTAGAAGGAAGTTCTAGAACTGTTACAACATAATCTATACACTATGATGCTCAGAAAGCTGCTCACTTAACAGCTGATCCCATTGCTGACTCCTGAGATATGGAGCAAAGATAAACTTTCTCTTGTCACCTGCCACAATGAGAATAATCAATCACAGTCCCCACCCTGCCAAAAAACAGAACTGCTGTATATCCTCATGTATAAAATGACTTAGCGACTGTAATAATGTTAAAATTGCTGAAAAATATTGAGACTCAAAAGACAAGTAAGCTTATACATAATCATGCTAATACTACTACTACTGAAATAATACTGAAAGTATTATTCAGAGATAGTTTACCCACATGAATATCCCTTTAGTACGTAGTATTCGTTATGTGGATTATGGCAGCCCTCAGAGATCCCAGTAAGGATTGGGACCCTATTGTGCTACGCATTGTACAAATCCTTAGTAAGTGACAATTTTTCCCCTAAAGAGCTTACAGTCTAAAAAAAAGATTACTGAGCTATCAAGGGAATCCCCGTGAAGGTGCTGATTATCTACAATATGTTACATTTACCTGGGGTAACTTCCATACCTAAATTTTCCAAGATTAAAATAACCATCCCTGAAAAGGTGAATTCATGGAAAATGTCACCAATGATTAATGAGCCCTTGTGGTAATTGGTAGAGTTGGGCTTGAACCAAAATCTTAGACTGAAAGTTTGGTTCCAATCTGCAGCGTGACCCTCTCTCTAGTAGACTGTATCTGAGCACTGCATCCAAACACCAGAAAGTTTGGATTTGGATCTAGACTTTGAGCCCACATATTCAAGAATAGTTGGATCCAAATGTTTGTTTCATCCCTTTACAGAGATTTGTGCCTCATTTCCCTTCTCTGACTTCACTGGTATAATCAAACGTATCTGTACTTATGCTAATGGATGGTTTCATCAGTGTACAACTGGTGAGAGATCAGAATCAGTATAGTGTGTACATACATATATGTATAACATTTGTAAAGATATGTGTGTATAATATTTACTCACGTACATCTTAATATACACAATGATTTTAATGTGAGTAGTACTTTTGATAATTTTTATACAGTTTTTTTGAAATTGTAATCAATTCTACCAAAAAAGTCCAATTCAAACTAAATTGGATTGGCTCTATAAATTACTAGTTACAGGATTTTAAAGAAAGGTCTCAAACAAGTATCTTTATTAAAGAAAATATTACACAAATTAAATTCAGGCCCTATTTATTTACAATGTGTTCTAAAGTATTATTGACTAGATGACGTCAACAGTTGGGCCACACAGGATGATTCATAAAGTTTAGATACCAGAATAACATCTTTAGGCAATAGTAATTTGATTTTTTTCTAAATGTTTTGCCATAGATTTTCCTAAACGTTTTACAAACAGTTATTAAAAGCACATTGAGAATCTGAATTCCCTGTAGGCAAAATGTTTTTGTACTTAACTTTCATTTAATTCAAAATAACACATGGTTGGGGTTGCAGCAAAACATCAGAAAATCATAACCAGCTATCACAACATCCCTATGTAAATCCATACACTACAGACCCAAAGAAGCACATCTTTTGGTGCAAACATGATAAGGTGGTGGACTATAAAATAAAATAGCAGAACTCACTCCATATATAGATTTAAAAGGCTTAATTTCATTCCTAAGAACATTAATGGTGGTAGAGCCTCTGAAATATAGATGAAGAAAATTCAAAGATTGGGTGTATTTGTGGGAAAAGCTAGTTGCTAACATAGATAATAGCATACTTAGATTTAAAGGACCACGGGACAAATTCTATGGCCTTCTAGGCCCCAGTTTTAGTGGAAACACCATGTTTCTGTGGCACAGGGGATGTTAGGAACTGAAGAGCCCATTTAGAGTGATTCCATTCCTCCTACATCCTCTGGAGAACATCTCCTTGGAGACTGTCTGTGCTGAAATGTTGGACTGGGGTTGGTAGTGAGCATACTGGGAACCTAGCCAGTGACTCCATCCACAGAATTGTTCAGCTGGTAGAACAAAGCTAAATAGGAGCAATGTGGAGTGAGCACTATTGGATTTAACTGGTATAATGGAGATCACCCTCGTGAAAGCTAGATCTTGAGTTGGCATGCATTGTGTATATGAGTCAAGAGATGAGGTTCAGATAGATCTAAACTGGCTATAAAGACTGTTCTGTTGAGGCCCTGCTTGAGCTTTAGTGTCACCTCACTAAAGTGGTGACAGAGTTGCTGAGGGTGATTCAGTTTGGTGGTTTCAATGGCTATACAGATAATGACCTTTTTGCATCAGCTCAATATTTTATTGCTATCATGACAGGCATAAGAACGGCCATACTGTGTCAGACCAATGGTCCATATAGGCCAGTATCCTATCTTCTGACAGTGGCCAGTGCCAGGTGCTTCAGAGGGAAAGAACAGAACAGGCAATCATTGAGTGATCCATCCCCTGTTGTCCACTCCCAGCTTCTGGCAATCAGAGGCTAGGGACACCCAGGGCATGGGGTTGCATCCCTGACCATCTTGGTTGGACTTCACCTCCATGAATGTATCTAGTTCTTTCTAGTGCAGATTAGACATTTGGCCACACGCTAGATCTGGTGTTTGGGTTTGGGGCAGAGATTATACCTCTGTCACAGTCTTACTGCCTCCTTCTTCAGTTTGAAGTCAGGAACACTTTCCTCTGCAGGGCAAGAGGGGGTTTCATGGTCCACCCTCAGAAATTAATAGAACCTGTGTATCCTTTGACTGTATGTGTGACACTGTTGGTCCAGGATCCCTCACTTGCTGTGACAGGCAGGATGATGAGCAGTCAACATTCAGGATCTTCCCACTATCTAAAGCTCTCTTCTCCTCAAGGATTCTCTTCTGCCTTCCTTGGAACAATCTACACCCACACCTGGCATTTATTTTGTCTCAAAGAGTTTTTGTTTGTCAAGAGGTATGCAATAACCACAGAAGGTAAAGCAAGAGAAATACCTCAGCTGAGTCTTTCGCAGTAGTGCTTTACCAGTGGGAATCGTAAGCATCACCTTGCCCCACTGAGAGAAGCCCTCCACTGCCCACAGAGGAGCAAGGCAGAGACATAGAAGCAGTTTCTGGGGCTTTGACTTGAAATACCACTTCATCTGATTTGTCAGGTAACATCTTTCCTCTTCCTGTGCCTTCCTCTCAGAAAAGCAGGCCTAGGATCTCTTCCTCATAGAAGAGTCACTCCTTTGAGGGTAAGAAGTCCCTGACTGAGACTAAGCCCCAAGATGGAATTTTTTAATTAGGCCAACATTAAGCCCACATTTTCTTTCAGAGTGCTAAGGCAGGGGCACAAAGGATTCTGATAGTCTCCAACCACTTTTCTCTGTGGGAGGCTTTCCCATTTTCATTCCAGTAGAAAGCCATCTCCTCAGATTCATGGGTCCTTTCATAGACTCCCAGGGAGGGGGCTTCCTCCTCACATTTAGCAGCCTGCAACTTCTCCAGCTTTCTCCCCTTGCCTTGATCATGAAACTGAAGTAATTTTCCATTTTGTTGTTCTGCATTTTAAAGAGAGCCTATAATTATTTTTGGTGTGTGAGAGGGCAAATGACAGTGGAAAAGGGAGTGTTGTGTAGGACATGGAGGGTGAGATCCGTAGCTGGTGTCAATAGACGTAGCGCCATTGACTTCAGAGTATGCTGACTCATATCTGCTGAGAATCTGGCTCACAAACTGTGGAAAGAGAGTGGTGCGCAGAGAAGAGGAGGAAAAAAACAACATAATGGAAAAGGAAAAATAAAGTTGCAAAGAACAAGAAAATGACAAAGAAAACAAACAGGAAAAAGCATGGCAGTGGTAGCTTCTATGTATTTGCTGCATATGCACCAAAGCATCTATTAAAAAGCAGGCCATTCTTTCCTTTATTGGGTGAGAAAAATGATTCTCTTGTACTGATTCTTCTTACCATCCCCACTGTTCTCTGTGCCTATTATATTTCCATCTGTGACTGGACTCCTCTTTGACCTGCAGGATGAGGTTTCTGTATTGGGGAAAAAATGGTGTTGTGGGCTATGTGAACTGATGCACAAAAAAGGGCCCAGCTCTCCCGGTCTGCTGCTTGCCTGCCTTGACTGCTGCTGGAATGTGTGTTCTGACAGCAGTTTCCTATGGAATGTTCAATCAAATGAATGGAAAAAAAAAATCAGGATATGCCAGGCATGTCCAGACACATTGGACAAACCAATTTGTTGGCTACATCTGGTACATTGTTCAGCAGTTAACAGTGCAGGCATTACGTGGTTCAAAATTAAGATAAATGGAGGAAGTTCACACCTCTCCTAGTGTTATTTCGGTCTGACTTGTTGCAGACTCAACAAGAAAAGAGTGCATTGGTATACAGAGTGAAGGCTGTCTTTACTTCAGAAGGGCTAGAAACTTCATCGGTTAAAATCAAAGCTTTGATTCTGAAAAACAGAAACAAGCAGAGATTCTAGGCCAAGTTCTGTACGGTCTTAAACCCTGCTCTGAGTTAAACCATAAAACTCTTCTCTGAATTATAGTGGTGTAACTAGACCATGCTACCCAATACCAATAGTTTCCCCAGTACCATTCATGGAAGAGATGAGATTGATTTGGCACGAACCAGGAATTCAATAATGCAGCTGTCTAGATGGTAAAATGATTGAAGGGATTAAAGTCAGAAGACTCCACTAGCAATAAGTGCCATAGAATGAATGATTTATATGCCTGGAAGGGACTGTGGGTTAGTATCGTTTCCTAATTAGTACACTAGGAGCCATTTGGGTCACTTGGAGGCAGGGGAGAGGAAGAACCCTCCCCCACCAAAATAACTACACACATCTGCAGTGACCAACTGCAAGGTCTCTGATGAGCCTAAGTACCCCAGGCAATCATTGTATTGTTACGAACAACACAATGGCACAAAGATGAGTAAAAGTACAACCACACAGTAAAAAGTAAACCCATTGCCAGTGAGGCAAAATGCATTCAAACTCCTGGCAAAAAAACTGTTTATCAGCCCTCTAGATGGTTCAGCAACAGTATGTCCTGTTTATAGGTTCAGATGCAAATGTATAAACAATTTCAGTTTCAAATACAAATGGTGTAGCCACTGGACCCTGAGGCCTTTATTCTCTGGGTAGTAACTAAGGCCAGTGGTACGTGTTCCCATGATACAAGCAATCAATAGATTCGTAATGAAAGATGGTTCTGAAATGTGTTGGTTTAATCCAACCTGGTGATCACCTACTAAACCAAAAGCAACAGGATGGTCAGCAGGAAGAGCAACATTAAAAGTGAACAAATTAAAGAATTCATAATATTTTCTCTGACTGCTAAGTGCTGTGTGTCTAACTTGAAAGTCTAAAGGTTAATGCATGGTGTTTAGTCTGGGAAGCTTACTGCCAGAGGTACTGACTACCATAACTCCCACCAAGGTGTGGGTGCTTTGTATATTTAGAATCTTTGCAGATAGCACTTTAATTTTGGCCAAACAGCCTCAGAAATGATAGTATTATTATTTGGTTTTATATTTAAAAAGTTAATACAATGTTGATAGAGCGTTTAATGCCAAAGGTCAAATATAGGCCCCACTGAAGTCAATGGCAAACCTCTAGTTAACTTCAGTGGGGCTCAGATTTCACCCAACATGCAAATATTAATATTTTAAGTATCTTAGGGTAGAGCTCATCTGGCTTTTCCTTCCTCATCTGATTTAACATTGTCCAGCAGAGGAAATCACAACTTTATTCAAGCCTGAAATTTCCTTCAAGCATAGGTTTGCTGGTTAACAAATATATAATTTTTATTGGGATTTACTTTTCTATTTGCCCTAATTATTTTTAATGTTTCTTCAATTACACTTTCTTAGGGGCATACTAATTAATGTTATTTTCCATATAAAATCACTGGGAGATACAGTAGTGCTTTAACAAATACACTAGAATGATATTGATTTAAATAATTATATCGCACATTAGTATGGTGCTTTCTTTCCTGGTTCAAAAACATTTGGAGCCTTATGTACATGGTGAACTTCATAGCTTCTCAAAGGAAACACTACCTGAGTAACGGTATTTTCTAATCTAGCAATGCATAGCTCTTATTTTAAGATACTGTGTTCACAGTTCTGTGGGGGAGGTTTCCTTCACTGTCTTTGTTTTTGTTGTTAGAAAAACTTATTTTTAATACATTGCAGGCCTGCTCCCACTGAAGTCTATGGAAGTTCTGCCCACTAATTTCAAAGGGATCATAACTGAGTCCTGCATGCTGGCCAAAAAAAGTCAGTGAAAATGATGCTAGAGTGCTGTTGTTAGGATATGCTGAACTTTGTATACAATCCTGATAATCAATATTCTGTACATTGTGCCAAGCCACGAATTACGTGGACATTTAGAACATGCTGGCATTAGCCTCTAGAAGGGAGGAATGAGCCACAGAGCTGAGTTGAGATTTGCAGGAGGCATTTGCTTTTTTCAACTTTATTGGACAGACTTAAAAAATCCCAACACTTTATATTGTCTGTAATTGAAGTCAATGGAAAAACTCCAGTAGCCTTCAATAGAAGCAGGATTGGGCCTATTGCACTGTGGTCAAGTATTCAAGCGGCGGTAGTGTTTACTGCACAAATGATGGTATTTAAACACATACACACAAAAATGCCCTTAATGCCACACCTGATTTATCAAAATGAATTCATGGGCTATAAAGAGGAAGCTCCAGCTTTTTATTTATTATACCAGAGTCACCGAGTTATAAAAACTCATTTATTATCTCATTTATTATCAGAGTCTATGACTGTAGCAAATATATCGGGATTTAAAAAAGTCCAACACCCTTTCCAAATTTTTCTTCTGTTAATGTCACTGTAAATTTCAATGTCATATTCCTCCTGTACATTGCTGCCCTTAATCTGACAGTGTCAGAAGGATCTATCTTCATTTTCTCACTCTTTTCATAATCTAATCCGCAGCTCTAACATGCAATTAGTGCCCTCTTCGCCCTCTGCATACCAAGCAGGCTGATTGCTACAGCTTTCACTGTGCAATCCGTTTAGCAGTGCAGCTCGTAATGAATATGTACATTTTGAGGACCTTAGCGAGGAGGGTCACAGGCAATCAACCTTGAATTCAATTACGTGAGTCAAGGTTAATGACTCGGCACAGTGGTCAGAGGCATTCAGAATACTGCAGATTAAATCAGCCTGTCAGAACTGACAATGTAGAAAGGACTGAATTACTTGTGTGAGAAACAGGGAATCATGTGAAGATAAAATGGTGTCAGTCCTCAACGAAGATTACATGGAGTTCTCTGTGGCAAATCTGATTGTAAATCTCCCCTAGACCTATAATATGATTGAGCTACATAAAGACATGTCTAGATTGTAATGTAAGGCCTGCTAATAAGACTATCCGAACTCCACCTTCACTGGTGACTTCGGCTTTACCTCATTGTTTACATCTTCATGTGACTGTTCAGCGTGGAATTCTGAACTGTTTGTCTTGCCCATTACATAAGTTAATTTTTCCATTAAAAAGCAGAAATATCTTATTGAATATTTCAAATAATTATGCGTTTTCCCTCAATTTTATTTTAGAGACAACATCAAAACCCCAAAACCTTTGTATTGTCTACAATTTAGACATAGGAGCAAGATTTCAAATGGGACTGCTAGGCTTGCCCCGGCAAATTTTTCATGTATGTCCATTTGTCTAGGCATAACTTGCAAGAACCTGTGGTGTTGATGCAATAAAATATATAGGTAAATAAATGAGCCCAAATCAAATAGCTGCACTTAATTAGATGCTCACATTCCACTGTGATGGGGACAGCACAAGAACCTAAATAGAACACCCTATTCACCTGTACAAATACTTCTGCAAGAGCAAAATTCATAGGTGCAAGTTTTAGAGACCCACTTGAAAATTTGATCTATGGTGTTAATTATATTAAAACTGAAAAAGTATCCAAGGCTTGAATAACACCACCACTGGCTTTTGGCTGGATACTCCTAGATGTTTATTATAATAATAGTACCTATCTCTCATTTAGCATTTTATATCAGATCTCAAAGTGCTCTGCAAAAGGACAGTATCATCTCTATTTTACTGGTGGGAAACTGAGGCACGGAGAGGCAAAGTGACCCACCCAAACTCACCCAGCAGACCAGGGGCAGAGCTGAGAAAATAACCCAGGTCTCCTGAATCCCAGTCCGGTGCTCTATCAGCTAGGCTACACTGCTTTGAAGAGAAACTAGAGTAGTACATATTTTTTCAGAGTAAGTTCACTTTTGACATTAAAATAACGTGTAACAGTGGTTCTCAGCTAGGGGTATGTGTACCACTGGGGGTATGCAGAGGTCTTCCAGGGGGTACAACAACTCATGTAGATATTTGCCTAGTTTCACAACAGGCTACGTAAAAAGCACTAGTGAAGTCAGTACAAACTAAAATTTCATACAGACAATGACTTGTTTATAGTGCTCTATATACTACACACTGAAATGTAGGTACAATATTTATACTTCAATTGATTTATTTTATAATTATATGGTAAAAATGAGAAAGTCAGCAATTTTTCAGTAATAGGGTGCTATGACACTTTTATATTTTTATGCGTGATTTTGTAAGCAAGTAGTTTTTAAGTGAAGTGAAACTTGGGGGTACGCAAGACAAATCAGATTCCTGAAAGGAGTACAGTAGTCTGGAAAGGTTGAGAGCCACTTTCACATAGGGTATTTTTTGTTTGGAGACTTTTTGTGCAACTCCCAAGAGATATATTTTTAGTTATGTTTCATATGTAATGATACATTTTGAACAAGGTTTAAAATAAGTTTGAAGACAGTGCTTTAACAGCAGACTGCAAACACTTATTACATGTTTCCATAACAATAAGGGCTAAATTATATTCATGGTGAAAACATGATGTTTTTTAGCTTTTTCCCTAGGAACAGGCCAGTAGAAGCCAATCAAAATTCTCCTTTGTGTGGATGTGGATGTGAACTTGGCTGTGGAGAGATTGAAAAAGCTCAAACTTCTGATTAGTGCTCAACTAATAGCACTCGATTTCACTATTTACTATTGGTTCAAGATAGCGTACCTTGTTCTAGTAGCCAGATGCAGAATGAGTTCCTTAGTTATTCTGTCATCCTAATCAGGATGATATTATTTAAAATACATTCTGGAAATCCATCTTCACAATTAGATAGTCTGAAAGAGTAATCCACAATGAAACACCTTAGAAAGTGTTTCCCCAAAATGTCATATATCAAATATGTGAGATCATGTAACTCCTATGGTGTGATAAAGTCCCACTTAGTTTAATTTGTAGGTTACATTACAAAATAAACCAATGATGATTGGAGATGTTTGTGGAATGCATGTCACTGAAGTGGAGGTATTGCTGTTTGGTCTTAGCTGTTCTGAAATTTCAGTTCTGGACTGAGCAAAACGGATACACAGTAGTTTCTATAAAAGGTATTTGAAATATGTGGGCTTGTCCCATATCTACATAATGAATGAAATCTGGTCCCACTGAAGTCAATAGCAAAACTCCCATCGACTTAGTGCATCAAGATTTCATCCAATGTTCTTAAATGCTAAGGTGCCTAGACAGCAGGTATGAAAACATATTATACAAGGCCAATTGTTCTTCTAGTGTAAACTGGTGTAGCCCCATACTGTTTGTCTGCTAACATAAAAGTCTCAGTTTGAGCAATCCTTTGCGAGTTTTAGTTCCATAAAAGTTTGGTTGATGGTAACAGATATAATTGTGCTCCCACATGTTTAGATAGTGGAATATCTTTTTTTTCTTGGATGTACATTTTGGGTCCTGTGTGCCAGATGTAAAATATTCCTCAAAACATGTTCTTATGTTGGACATACATTTGCAAGCAAGTAGCATAAGTTCCTAAGTGGAATGTAAAAGTGGATGGATGTGAAGACTGCTGCATCAAGTCTTGGGTTGAGATGTGATGGGAAGATATGCCCCCAGACACTGGGACATGTGGTATATTTGCAGAGTTAGACTGAAATGTCATCTATGTTGTGCTGTTAGTGTTTAATTTAATTTGTAGCTATAGGTTTAGTGAAAAATTCTAAGGTATATAATTAAATATTAAAAATTGTAAGCATAGTGAAACATATTTAGTACTTCTAAAATGAAGACAGGGAATGTGAGTCAGTGGTTTGGACACAGTCATAACTGTTTGCTTCAGGACTCGGACTAGAAAAACAAAACAAAACGTGATCCCTGTCTACCAACCTGTTCTTCCCCTTTTTTCAAACTTTCCTGTTCCTACTATTCCTTGGCTTTCTGATTGCCAGACATGTAAACATGCACAGGTGAAATCCTGGCCCCTTGAAATCAAAGGCAAAACTCCAATTGACTTCAGTGGGGCTAGGATTTCACCCACAACGTTTCTGAACTTTCTAAAACATTTCTGAATTTTTTTTAAAACTAAGTGGCACGTACAGGGCACATGATGGGGTGTAATGTAAAAGATCGTTAGTACATGTTTAGGACGGTCTGCATAACTTATAGGTGACTATGTCCCTTGTGAGTGATGTGGCCTTCCCAAGCTCAGGGCAATAAGCCATTTATACTGCATCACACCCTTATATAGTCTCTTACTCTGTTATACCCCAAGAAACAGATTTATACTTCAATATATCCATGTCTGTTGCCAAGATTTTGAAAAAACAGATGCCTAAAGTAACCCTCCTAAATGCACATTTTAGAGCCTCATCCTCAGTCAGTGTAAATTGGTAGTCAATGGAGCTATGACAACTTACACCAATGGAGAATCTGCCCCAAGATGCCTAAATAAGTGGCCTGATTTTCAAAAATGTTGAGCATCCAGCAGCTCCCATGGTCTTTAGTCAGAGCTTCTGGGTACTCAGCATATTTGAAAGTCAGGCCACTTATCTAGATCCTAAATTAGGGGCCTGCCTTTAGACATGACCCATTTTCTAAAATCTCAGTCTATCGCTCTAACAAATTAATTCATTATAATATTATTATAGTATTACCTCTAGAAAAATAATAAACACTGAAATCTCATTACCATTTTGAAACAGTTAACTTCATTACAAGAGCAGTAGTTTTCTCTCCCACGTATGCTGAATAGTATCTATATTAACACTGTAATGGCTCTTTGTTATGGACTGACATGATGTATCCTGTCAAAGAACTACTTATCAGCTTAGCTTTATTTATGATGTACTATGTCAAAGCTCCACTTATTAAAATCTCTATACTATAGATTGATTTTTGGTCCTCTTTAATAGACATGTTTGAGACATTTGTGGGCCTTTTCTCCTTTCAAAAAATGCCATGTATACTGAAATCAGCACTAAGAACCACCTTCAACAGGCAATCCCATCTCTTTGAGCAACCACTTAAAGTATCCCCACATGGGTTATAGTACAATTTTGTTTGACCTTTAGTTAAAGACGAGAGGCTGGATTCTCATCTCATTTACACTGGCATAAGTTGTGTGTCACTCCATGGCTTCAGTGGAGATCATCAGAATTTATACCAGTGTGATGGACATCAGAATCTATCCCCACTAAGTGCTCAAAAATTTCTGGTCTCTCGGATGATGGCTTAGGTCAAGTATCACTGTATTAAAAAACCCAGTATACTGAATACAAACTACATTCTTTTAATGTTAGACTCTTAAACAAACATAAAAGCAGAGAAATTCAGAGTTTATTCCTTCAGATTTAACACATTCATTTTGTTTCAGAACTTTGCACTATTTAGTCACACACATGATTCTGGAATACAACAGATTTGAGCTGGAGACAAATGTACACCGGGAACAGTCAATATCTCTGATGAAAATGAGATCATAGGGTTCTTGTTTTGCTATGTGGTTTATGCTGTGTAAGGAGTTTTTAGTACTGTAAACAAATTAAAAACCTAACATTCAACTGTCTAAATCTTTTCAATTAAAACTAATTATGAGTTTTATCTATGCAAAACAGTATCACTTGGTGTGAAAAGTCTTTTACATACAATTTATACTGTTATTAAGTATGGGACAATTTTTAGAACCAAATCAGTTACCGTAATTTCAGTAGCACTTACATAGTATTCCACACACATTTATACTGAATATATTTTTCAAAATGCCTTATCCATGCAGAGTTTGTTGGTAGCTTTTTCAAAATAGAAAGCAATTCCTTTTTTTTAAATATTATTTTGTTTATTGTGTCTCTTTATATTTCCTTTCTACTGTGAGAATAAACTGGGAAGGCCGAACACGTACTGTCAACTCACGAGACAATGCTTGCAATGGATTTGGGGAAGTGTGATAATTGCTTCTAGCCTGAGAACCAGTTCCACATTTTAAATGTATAAAAAGAATGATTGTTCTTTAATATGAACAGGAAATAAATGTTTCCTCTCATACGGTAAATATTTATTTGATCTGCCAGTTGACTGAAAGAGCTGAGACACCAGGAAATATACACAGTGTCCTGTAATCAGATTAAGAACCCGTTAGATCCACTTCATTGATGATTGTCTACTTCCTTGTTGGTACATACTATAATTTACTACTGTGTGCAACCTGGTCAATGGATGGAGATGCTAACAAAATGGTTAGAAGGAGCTAGCACTCTAAAGACTTTTTTATCAGAATGATAAAATGTTCCTTTTCCTGGGTAAACACAGAGAAAGTTTGTTATTTTTCAGTGTTTGTGTGATTCGACTAGTTCAGTCTTTTGATGCAGTGGTGGTGTTTGTCTGCAAAAGGACAGAAAAGCACAAAGATCAGACATGGTTGATGCAAGAATATTATTAAACGTTGACGCAACGACTATCTAGTGTGGCAAAGTACCTTCTTCTCCTCAGCAGGCTCAGTCCTTTTTAGCCTTGGAGACACAGGCTTGGGCAAGGCAAATCCTTGCAGGTAGCACAGGGTTTGGCTATTCCTTTTCTCAGTCAGCCCCTTGTGCTTGTTTATCTTCCCTTCTGGGGAAAGAGTGCAGCCTTCCTTGCAGGAAGGGTTCAGAGCCTTGCTGCTCCTAACTTCCTGGCAGCTTCCCTGGTTCTCTCACTCTCTCTTCCCCCCCCTTCCACGCCAGGGAGGGTTTAAAAAGGTCCCAAGCAGTTGGAGCCAGCTGAACCTAATTAGTTCCCTAGTAACCCCTTGCCCAGCTGAACCTTATTTCCCCATGGTTCTCTCTCCTCAGTGGCTTGGGAGAGGCCTTTTTAACCCCCTGGGACTGATTACTACCCCCTTTGTAGCTGTTTGCCCTGGGTTTGCCACACTAGTTACTTAGCTATTTGTTCTGTGCATGATTCTTGCTTTCTGGCAGCATGAACATGAATGCTTGGTTCTTGCACCTTGGCTATTTGTAGGGCTAACACAATGGGAAACCGATCAAGTTTAAAAAAAAAAAAAAGGGTGGGGGATTTTGTGTTGGTTTAACTGTCAAGCAAATGGGGTCTTAAGGGCTGAATTATACCACCTACTACAGCCCTATGGTAATGGAGGGCGGCATTATGAATTTGGAAGTCACCCTGCTCCAGGGATGCTGGGGAGCATGGTGAGCAGCAGTTCTAACCACACCTGCTACAAAGGTGCAGCTTGCTGTCTCTCACATGTGCCTTGCTAGCACATGCCAATGTACGAGGGCCCAGAGTGCTACTTGTGCTGGTGCCTCAGTGCTACTTGTGCCGGTGCCTCAGTGCTACTTGTGCCGGTGCTCTAGAAGGCTCCATCTTTATGCTTCCCAATGCTAATAGCCAAATTATGGCTTGTTCCTGTGCAGGAATACTGGGGAGAGGAAGGAAGAATCACATCCATGAAGAGGGTCCAAATTTGGTCCAAAATTCTCCAGCTAATTTTGAATCCTCTCCCTCAGCTGGGAGAACCTACATTGCTTGACTGCTCCTTACTACTTACTGTACTTACTACTACAGTAGTAGTAAGTAATGGGTACTGCTCTCTGAGCCTCCCTGTGCTCCCATAGGAGGTGAAGTTTAGGGCCATGGGTTCCATGCTCTGTGTGGAGCAGTGCTAAACCAATTCTCTGGCCCACCAACATTTCTACATACAAAGCCATTGTGGCACACATGAAGGTATGCAGTTCCCCAGAGCAAGGGCTCCCTGTCCCCTCATCTTAATGTTTGAGCCTGCAGGGTGGGGCAGATTTTGGTCCTGGATGCTTCAAATTTTATTGGCCTAATTAATACCAGATATATTAATTGTTCACTACAATTACCTGGTTATTGTGATGGGGGGGGGGAAGGGAGGGGGAAGAGATCATAAAGCAAAATAAATAAATAAATAGTAAAACCCCTTTAAGTTATCTATACACTCAAACAACATTTGGGAAAAGCTTCAGCATTCGACTTTTCCATTGTAAAATCAACTTTCTGAAAAACATCTCTCAGGGACAATAGAAAAGCACTATAAGTGATTTACATCACTCCTAAAACTTTGAAATCTAAATAAACTCTAAATAAGTAGGGTTTTATGTATGTAAGAGTCACTGTGGTCCATGACCCATGACAAGGGATATTTTCCTTCTAAAATAGTGTGAGTAAATTATCTTGACAAGAACATGTCAATACCTAACAGGATCAGAGGTCGTATGGTGCACTGTGTTGGAATACAAAGCAAGGATACATTGAAGAATCATATGTGGAATGTTGGCATAATATAATATTCTTAGGTGAAAACAGGAGTATGTACAGTGAAGACCAAAGAAGTTGCCTTGTTAGTGTGGTGTCTATAAATACTGCAGAAAGGTGATGAATGATGCACTTTTACTGAAATAAGGACATTTCAGTTGGTCTTCACTGTATTATGAGGTTGCAAATGCTGTGCTGCCAAAATACTGTGGAAAAAAAGTGGAAGAAGGTAGAGTGACTGCAGAATAGAATGAGGTGATCTAGTTCTTATCCTTCATGCAGGAAAAAAAATGACTCAAGGTATGATGATATCAGCCAGCCTGCCAGCTTGCAGTGCAACATGTCACCATGCTGGTGTAGCGCCCCTACCAACATGGTTACCTCCTTTAACTTCAGCCTCCATATGGGTTTTGATGGACAGGCCTGGGTTTAGCTGGATACTGTCTCCACTCAGCAGGATGCAACTTTCTTATTCTCTACCCATATGAATTTACTCGGAGGTGCCTCCACCCCACTCACTCTTTCCCGGCAGGATCATCAGGGGAGCTTGGAAGGAAAACTTCTAATCTCAGTGTAACACCCAGCTACTTGTCAAATAGTTGGAGACTCCCAAGGCATAACACAAACAGTATATTAAACAGGAAGTAAATATAACATAATAGGATAAAACAATACTCTCAGTGTCACCAGTGCCCTCCCCACATTGATAATACCCATGAATTTCCTTAGTCACGTGACATGATATAGCAAGAGTAAAATGTTGTGTCCTGTTGGTATGCATACGTCCTAGGGGCCCTTGATGATCTGTGACAATGATATCTTTTGTGAGGCAATTAGCAACTTGTCTGAAGTGGCTCAGTATAACTCAAAAGACTCAGATGTGGGATAAGATGGTAACAGGGCCGGCTCTAGGTTTTTTGCCGCCCCCAAGCAAAAAAATGTTTGGCTACCGCCCACCCCAGCCCTGGGCTACCCCCCGCTTCCCCCTGCCGTCCCAGTTCTGGGCCTCCCCCCATCCCCCTGCTGCCCCAGCCCTGGGCTCCCCCCCCCCACCTGCACCTCCTGCCGCCCCAGCCCTGGGCTCTCCCCCTTCCACCCACACCCCCTGCCGCCCCAGCCCTGGGTCACTGGTAACTCGCTCCCAGGGCGGGTCATTGAGCAGGAATTTTAGATGTGCACAGAACACAGACAGGATTGGTTCCCATATGGTTACAGAACTCTAGTAAAGTGGAACAATTTTCAGCTTGTGTGATTGGAGGATATCTGGAAGCATATTATAAGATTGTCCTCCATAAATGAGGAAAAGTTAAGGTGCCTTTATTATTCTTTTGTTCCACTCTTTGTTTCTATGGGGAATTTGCCAATGCAATATCACTGTCTTCCTTTTAAACAAATAAAACTAAAAAAAAATGGCAATGGCTGTTGAAAATAGCAATTCCAGTCCTAATAACCACTGGGAAGCATTTCTTGCTCAATTTTATCTTACTTTTTCTACAGCAAGTTACAGTGGATCAGTATATTTGATTTGGGAGAAATGAAGTAACAGCTGCCCGAATTGAGCTTGAGCACTCCTGAATGTTGAGGTGTTCAAATCTGGAGGGCAGGTGCTAGAATCCCTCTCTGAATATTAGCTAAATCTGGAAAGGAAAAAATCATTTTCTGCTTCCATGGCTCAGACGTGGAAATCCTCCTACGTGCCTGGTTCTGTATCTAAAGCTGCCCAGGTCCAGAGCCTCCCCTCCCTTACTTTTCATTTTAAATTCTAGTGGGATCCACATACCTCCCTTGCTAGGCTTCAGATAGAGAGGGGCACTGTCCATTTAGTCCACTCAATTCTTTCTTTGGGGGCTGCAAGGTGAGGTCACAGCAGTATCCCTAATCCAGTCTGGGAATGTCTTCAGAAGGGGATAGCTGGGCCAAAGCCTTCTACTCCTTGGGCACACTTGTTCCCCGTTCCCAGGGCCACCCCGCTCTAGCAGTGAGCTCTCCATTCACAGCAAGCTGCAGCATGAAGTTTCAGCTACCTCACTCCCTCCACCTCCCTTTCCTGTTGGTAGCAGCCAAGGGAATGCTGGGAAATGTAGTTCTTTCCCTGCTCCAGGGCTGGCTCTATAGGCAGGGAGCTAACCAAGGAACTACAGCTCCCAGGGCCCCCTGTTGGTTCTCAGCTACCATGCTGGATCCCTGCCGCCCCTGCAAATGGGCTGCCCCAAGCATCTGCTTGCTTTGCTGGTGCCTAGAGCCACCCCTGGATGGTAAGTCCCTCCATAGGTTTAATAGACAGTAGGTAATGAAATCCTCAAACCTTTACCCCCCGGGCCTAAGGAAACATTTCAGGGAATAAGAGGTCTCCAAAACAATTTCTCCTGACTATCTAACAAAGAGATGGTGCACTCACAACTCCACAAATGATCCTCAGGTTCAGAGATGAATCTGGACTCCTCAGCAACTGCAAAGGGTTGACAATTGCAGTTGGCAGGCACCCTCTTCATACAGGAATCAGGTTGATTCTATTCCCAAGATTTCCTTCACGATAAAGGAAAGCAGGGATCAGGTACAAATTGCAATAACTATACTAAAAATCCTAACTACTAATCTCCTGCCCTAGAGCTTGATTCACTTACAGCAGGCAGGCAGGCAATCTTGAACTAGCAGCAAGAGCAGTACTTGCCATGTGGGAACTTATTTTATCTAGGCAGGAGTAGGGGGGTTTTCCAACAAAATTCTATAAACTGGGAGTTACTTTGAACAGTGAAAGGAACAAGCTTAGGGATATTGTTCCCAGGTACCCCAAAGCCAATTCTCAGGGGGTGCTCTGCATACAGGCCTGGGACTCATAAGCTCACCCACAGCAAGTCCCACCTTTTCAATGGCTTGGTCCAGACTCCTCCAAAATGGCTTCTCTCCTCTCACAGTGCTCCTGGGAATAGGCATCTCACTGAGGACCTTCCTTATTGGTCAGACTAGCTCTTCTTCCAGGGCTTTTACTTATCAAACATTTGACTCTAACCCCCTCCTTTCTCTAAGACTCTGCTCTTCCTCTGAGCAGGCCTGCTGGTGGCCATCCAAGCATACCTGCTATCACTCCCCTGAGCTGACAGGGGTCCCTATCACTCAAAATAGTGTCTCTCCTCTATCTCTCGGTTGCCTACCAGACTCTGCCCTTAGCCCCCCTTCCTTCCAGGGACAGCAGACCTCTCACAGAGTTACTAGCACACAGAAATCCAGGAACCAAGGTAAGCTCTTTGGGGGTTAAACTGATTTCTGAGGTCAGGAGCAAGCATGGTTCCTTATCACCAGGCAGACAGCTGGGGTGAAAAGCACACATTTCCCATTGGTCTTTCATACCCTCCCAGTGGCTAACGTGAATAGAACTAATGGGCTACAAAGAGAATGTCTGGACCTTTGAATAATGGAGTAAAAGGAAGAAAAAGTGAAAACTCCTGGAAAGATATGACCTGAATTAAAAAAGACAATATTGAGGAAAAAGTTCTGATAACAGAAAATATCATCTCAGAAGTAGAATGACAAGACACTAAAGCCACAATCCAACAAAGCACTTTAACACATGCTTAACTATCACTTGAGAAGTCCCATTGAATCCAGTGTGTCTAGTCAGGTGCTTAAAAAGCTTTGCTGGATCAGAGTCTAAGTAAACTGGTCAGAATATAAAAAAAGTTACAAGTTTGTAAGGATCAGAGAAGATGCATGTAGCAGGGCCAGGCTATGAGTGGCTGGAAGTTCCCAGGAGCCCATGTTAAGCAAAACAAACTATTTTCTGCCATTTCTAAATTCATTTATAGGGTCCTTATTCAACCCAAACAACAAATTCTCTGGCTACATTCATTTCATACAGTTAACCAGCCTGTAAACTCCAAGTGGAAATTAATATGGAAACTCCGATTTCAGGTAGCCCCGTAATAGATTTTGGATTTTATTTTTGTGAACAAATGACCTTTTATTTTATTTTAAACAGGTGAAACCTCTTTTTTCACATTACATGTAAAACAGCATGTGGCCTCTCTGCAAGAATTTGGTTCATATCTTATTTATAAAGGGCACTATTCAGCACTCCTTACTCAGGCAAAATTCCTGCTGAAGTCCTGTTGCAGTCAAATTCTGCTCTCAGTTTTATATGTGTAATGTTATCCATGCCAGTGGAATTGCAATGGCCCGACTGAGGGCAGGATTTAGTCCAAAAGGACATCAAGGAGTTTGACTAAGAGGTGAAAAAAAAGGATGGGAGCAGTTGGTTTTCTAGGAATATGCTAGCAAATGAGTCAAGAAAAAAAGGGAATTTTAAGACAATATTACAGAATATTTGCCAAAGCACATTTGAAATTCTAGATGTGAATATTTGCACCAGAAACCTGAGTCTAAGAGATATGTTCATCCAATCAGAGAACAGAAATGTACCACGTGACTTATGAGACCTGTATGAATGAATTAACACAGCACTAAGTTCAAATTCCAAATTCTCAATAAACCGCTCACAAACTTTCTACACACCAAGAATTTTCTCCAGAAAAAAGTGGCAGAAAGTTTAAAATAAGGATTAAATCTGAGAAATATAAAATTGTTCCCCATTCAGCTATTGACATTAATAAAAGATCTGTATGTGGAGCAAGGACAGTATATGGCACTACGTGTTTGCTGTTTGTTTTTGCCCAATATGGTTTGCTTCCCAGACATATTTCTCAGCATCCCACAGCTGTGTGTGTGCGTATAGTCCATCAGTTCGATGATGACGTTTTTATGCTCTCTCTTTTTGTGGAGAGAGATGTACATGAATGACGTGTACGTGAAGTTGATAAAATGGGAGAGTTGTTGCACTGGGACAATCCCATTCTCTCGGCTGCTGAAGCTTGGCCCAGCGGCACAAAGGCTGTTACAACTGGAGGCTCCTTTAGCTGCAGTGGATAGCCATGACTTCTGTAGTGCCCCACATGCCTTTAGCCTTCCACAATATGTTGCTGCACTGCTTTTCAAGCCGTTGGACCAATATATGGTCTCTTCCGCCTTGGCTACCAGAACAGTCTTCGTATGCTTGGGAGGGCAACCCCTAAATCACCATCAGTTTTCACACTTCCGGTTACCCTCACCTGGTTTAGCCCGCCCGCCGAGGCAACTTACCGGGGTGTGGCCGCTGTCGCATACTTACAGCTACTTAGAGCCACAGGTGAGAGTTGGGTGTACAGTGAAGACCAGAGAGGAAAAGAACCACTCAAGGAGTGCGGCACTTTGAATCACTCAAAGGTACTACCTCTCCCATACACCCTACGGCTACATAGTCTAAATACAAGTGTTGTCAAACACCACGAAAATATCATTTGTATACATTTGTTTGTTGGAAGTTTAGATAAGTAGCTAAAAGGAATTCATAAATCCATCAGTCTGATTTTTAGCAAACTCAAATTTTCCTTTTGAGTACCAGCTCCTTAATTATCATTTTGGGAAATTGGTAGCTTCAGACTTGACAGAAATAGCACATCAAAATCAGCAAGTGATTGGCAGTGCAACAATGGGAGATATTTAACTTATATTTGAATGAATTAAGTAACCATTCCAGACGTAAGCTCATTAATAAAGCCTGTCTCCGTTTTGACCCTACACACACATATATATCTGAGATAGTCTATGGAATAATTAGTATCTGTGGGTAGTGAAAAGAACGAGGAGTACTTGTGGCACCTGAGAGACTAACAAATTTATTTGAGCATAAATAAATAAATTAATAAATAAGCTCAAATAAATCTGTTAGTCTCTCAGGTGCCACAAGTACTCCTCGTTCTTTTTGCTGATACAGCCTAACACGGCTACCACTCTGAAACCTGTGGGTAGTGAGTATTTTAACTGTCTCAGTTAGAGGTAATCATTGCCTGCCATCACTCCATTAAAACTTCACAGACTCCATTGCAATAATTAATGGAGTTGATTGAGTGCACAATGAAATTCAATCAGTACAGCAAAAATACAATATTCCATATGGAGAATTATTTTTACATCAGCAAACAATAGGAACAGTGTTAAACACCTCTTTTGTATAAATAGTAAGGGCCATACCTTACCCTTGACCCACCAGTGATCATGAATATTCTATTCAGGCAGTCCAGTGCTTTTTTAAAGCACTATGTTTTTGAATAAGCACGTGGAAAAATCACAAGCACAGCCTATACTATTGCTCTCACAGGGTTATTTTACACATTTGACAAGTTTAACTACTTCTGGGACTTTGTGTTCTTCCACATACACTTGAAGCTGTCATTGTGAAGTAGTCTCTTGTTTTGAACAGTGGTTTCCTAATGAAGACATTATCCTTGGGTTTGAAAAATGCCGCAATGTTATTTTTACAGTTAAATTACAAATACATATAAACCTTTGACATGTGATTAAGAAAGGTGAGAAGTTGTCATATGGATTAATTCCATTGCCAGCATGGAAGTCTCTGTTAAGGAGCAATCTTTCCATCCGCTTGGTAAAGGACTCATGAATCGTTGTATCTCAGCTGTTTACACCCTTATTAGTGTACTATTGTACTGAGGGAGAAATTGGGGCCTACAGAAGCCTTCCCTAAGGACTCTAGTAATCATGTTGCTAGGATATGAAAGGCTATCGTAGGCATCACATTAAGAGCAACAGCTGTAAAGGACTATACTGCTGAGAGTGGAGCCCAGTGAGGACTCCCACAAAAACTTCATTTAGGGAAATGGCACCTTGATAATGTTCCCTAAAGACTCTACTACTGAGGGCTGGGGTCTTATGAAGTCACCCAGAAAGTTTGCTACTGGCAATTAGAATGCTGACAACTTTCATGATTTTTTTTTTTTTTTTTTTTTTAAGAGTCTTGAGATATTTGGTGTTTTTCTTAAAGACCACTACCTGGAGTTGCGTGAATAAGTGAGCATCTCAGCTGTCATATTTTTTTAGCCCTTATGGTTACGGACAAAAGCATGAATGCACCCTAAAGACTCACAAACCAAAAGGCTAATGGAACCCCCTCCCCAACATTTGTTATTTTAAAAAGAAGCTCAGGATTTTAAGCCCAAAATAATCAAAAGATTGGCTCTGACTCATGAGTTTTGACTGATTGGGGATGGTAGCATGTAAAGATATGCCACAATAGATGTTGGGGGACTAAAGACTTTGGACTGTAATCTATGGTAAATGTGGTCAAACTCTTTGAGAAGCTGCCCTGAAGACTGAACCATGGAGGAATCATGGCCTGGTGAAGCCAACTCAAAGGTTTGTGCTGCTGAGGGTCATGACTTTGAGCAATTGCCCTAACCTGGTACTATTGATGTAGTGAGACTAACTCTAACAGTGCACCATTTTATTTTGAGAGGCAATCTGGAAAACCATACTGCAGGAGAAGGAGCAAGGCCTAGGGAGAGTGCCTTAAAATGTTATCAGTGCTACTATCAGTGAAGTAAGGAGGCTTCAAGGTCAACCAAGCCTGATAGGAGAAGCTACCTCTTGTCTGTGATTTTCTGGGAGTGACTTTAGGAATATCTCATTAGAGGCACTTACTTAAAATTAGAGTAATTAGGTTATTGAACATTAGAGCCAAATAGAATGCTGTTAGAATGAATTAACTACCTAAATGATGGGGTGATCAATCAGTGCAGGTTTTTAATTGGTCTGATGAGCTTATTTATCAGAATTATATAAGATCGAATCTTTCAGTTTCTATTTCTATTTCCTCAAAGCATACTTTGCCATAAGAAGTCCTGCAGTTCCTGCGGCAAAGTTTCCTTTAAGTTGATTGAATAGTTTAATTTTAATTGCATAAAATCATTAGTAACTGCCATCAGATAATGCTAGCAGTAAGCCGTTGGTAATTTTCAAAACAACAAGGTAATTTGTTTCCTGTTTTGAAACTGCTGCCTGTACTTATCTGCTTCATTCATTTCAGAACTAAATAATTGCAGGAATGGGCAGAAGAGAGTGGATGTCATGAGTTCCTAGTAAAAGCAAATAGATCGTCTTTTTCCTGCTCCACTTAAAATATAATTGCCGTGCAGTGAAAGGAAATACACTGAGTGTTAGAAAAACATACCAGGAAAAACAACACTACTTCTTCTATACCCAAGGAAATATAGAATCTGCCATTCCTTGTTAGGAATGTGGAATAAACAGAATTTCCAAAACAAATCCATTCTCTCCCCACCTCCCAAGCCCCCGCCTCTCCTTCTGGTAAACTCGGCTAGAGTATGTAGCTTTGAGGCCGAGAAATATGTATGGCAAAGAAATCATGCTGGACAAAAGCTAATACCGTATAAACACAGAGTGACAAATACTGCTCTTTCTTTACACGTAACTTCCATTAACGTCAATTGCTGGAGACAAAGCACCAACAGGGTCAGAACCAGGCCACTGAACCTTGAGCCTGGGATTCCATGTAATCTAAATTCCTGGCAGGGCCAGTACATGTGAAAGGAAGGATTTTCTCATGGTTAAGGGACAGAACTGAAGGTCAGGAGAGGTGAGTTCACATTAGACATCCTATGTGATTTTGGACAAGTCACTTTCTCTCTCTTTACATCAATTTCCTGATCTGAAAAATGCAGATACTTCTACTTCTCTGAGAGGGGTTTGGTGAAGATTAGTTAACTGATGTTTCATATCTTCAGACAGATAACAGTATACAAGCCAAAGTGTTATCCTTTTGAGGCAGGTAATATAAGCCCTGTGTGTACATCTAGAGTTGCTACCAGAGGGTATGTCTACACTAGAAACACTACAGCAGTGGAAGGGGTTTTTCCATTGCTGTAATAAATCCACCTTTCTGAGAGACAATAGCTAGGTCGATGGAAGAATTCTCCCTGTTAATGGCATCTACCCTGGGGCTTATGTCAGCTTGATTTTTCACAGCCCTGAGTGATGTTGTTAAGCCGATCTAACTTTGTAGCATAGACCAGCCCTTAGAAAACAAATGAACCTAAGGTCATGTCTGCTCTGGATGGGCATTAAGGGTAAGTCTACACACAAAAAAAGACCTGTGTCACAGCTGGCCTGGTTCAGCTGACTCAGTTCATGGAGCTCAGCCTATAAGACTATAAAATTGCAGTGTAGACATTTGGGCTCAAACTCTGAGACCCCTCAAGGGGTGGGGGTGGGTTTCAGAGACCGGACTCCAGTCCGAGCCTGAATGTCTACACTGCTATTTTTACCCCCCCAGCCCAAGCTCCTTGAGCCCAAGTCACCTGACCTAGGTCAGTCACAGCCATGCTGCAGGCCTTTTAGTGCAAGGTAGACACACCTTAAAGCCCCTGCTGTCCTGGGTCAATAAGCCTTCTCTCTGCATTACCCTATTATTCTGGCTGGTTGCAATCCTCGAGCAAACAACTGGCTGCACTTCAACAATGCTTATTTCTGTAGCTGTAAAGTGATTTAGGATCCTTCAGCAAGAAATGTACTATATAAATGTAAGATGTTACATTATCATAATATTGCCTTTCTAGATTTACTCTCTGGCTTTGTCTACACTGCAATTAAACACCCACAGCTGGCCCATATCAGCTAACTTGGGCTCATGGGGTGGGCATGTTTACATCGCAACTAAACAGCCCCTTAGCCGGAGCCCTCATCAACTGACATGGGCTAGCCATGAATTTTTAACTGCAGTGTAGACATACCCTCTGATACACACCCTTACATTCAGTTGAAATGAATGGGACTTAAGCATGTGTAGAGAAGAGAAGAATAGACCTCTTACAACATTGAACTAGAATTTGAATAGTTGAGGGTTTGTTTGTTTTTACACATTTTGGTTTTCTGGAACAATCACTGATAGCTTGTGCTTAGCTTCCTTTGCATTTTAGTAACTGATAATATTTTAGATGGTTTGTGTGTGTGATTGATAATGTATCAACATTCATGAGTGTTTTTTTAAGTCTCCAAACCTTTCTGCTCTGCTAATGTTTTGCAATAAATGTACAATTAAATGTATTGAAGGAGAATGATTTGTGGGATCTGACCTTCTAAACCAGTGATTGCAAATTATTATAAGCAATTCCATAATACATAATTTATTGTAATGGGTCTCTGAGAGTATCCTAACAGCTCAATGATGTACACATTATCTATTTTTATAGTACACAGTGATCTAGCAGCCACATCAGTCCAATGTTGGGGTTACAGTACATCATGCAAGAGGTGATCCATGTACTAACAGGCTGGTATTTTACATTTAAGCCAAATAAATTATAACAGTTCCATTCGATCCAATGTAGCATATTCTGTCACTTCATAGTATTCTTCATGCCTTCAGGCACCTTTGTTTCATTCCATAATACTGTGTTTTCCAGGATGTCCTCAAAACTATTATGATGTATTTGTCAATCATGTGCAAATAATGAAGCCTACACACTACACTCTGACTTGATACTTCAAACTCGCTCCAAAGGAGCCATTATGTATTGTGTCAATCGTCTAGTGTTCCTCACATTTCAGTCATCTTAATTTTACTCCAGGCTATGGCGTTTTGAGGATGTGGCTGCTCCTCAGCCAGCTCTGCACATCCTTGAAGCATCACAGCATGGATTCAAATACAGCACAGCCAAAGAGGCAGTGTTGAAATTGTGGGTTTATTTTTTTAAACTTTTTTTTGTTTTAAAATAATTGTATGAAACCCCACTCTCTCTATACAGCTATGTCAGGCAATGAGAAAAGCAAGGGCATTTGGAGGTAAGACTACCCATTCTATCCCCAACCCAACAAAGCATTTAAGCACATGCTTAAACCCATTCCCTATTCAGTGAACCATGTGCTGAAGTCCCACTGATGTCACCTAATGCAGCCTTTTTTAGTTAACACTTGGAGAGGTGGCTGCCTTCTCTCTAACAATAGATGAGACCTCCTCACCCCTCTCCCCATCCTATTCTAGCACACGAGATTGGGGCATGTTGGTGGATGCTCCAACTCCACATTCCTAGTTTAGGCTCTCCCAAGATCAAACCTCTTTTAACCCTAGTGATTGACTATTTTGGAATCTATGGGAGGAGTGGCTGTATCTGCCTTTAGGGAAGCCATAATCACAGACAGCTAATGGGACAGTAGAGAGGCAGCAGACTGCCATCTTGCCATTTCTATCCTATCCCCTTCCCTGGGAACCATAGAGATCACCAGGCAATGGGGAGGCTGCATTCTAGTGTGAACGACCAACACCAATGGGGAGCAGGAAGTCTGTGGTGTGATTTCCATAGCCTCAGCCTACCATTTGTGATGTATGGGCTGAGCAGTAATAGGTCAGCAGAGGAAGAGGTGATGAATCTGCTAAGGGTGAATATGTTGCTGTTCTTTTCCTCCTGCTCAGGAGGCATACAAAAGAAAAAAATCTTGGAACTAACATTGATTGCTCTGCTCGTGCACCCTACTCCTTTTCTCTATCCTTCTTCTGTCCTACTTATTCAGATTATAAGATCTTCAGGGCAGGGATTGTCTACCACGCTGTTTCTGTACTGTGCCTAGCACAATGGGACCCCATTCTTGTTTGGGCCCTAGGCACTACCATAATAAACATGATTAATAATAAATGTACCATGAGGGGATGGTTCTGTGACAGTTGATCATGCATGGATCACAGAGGTAGGGTGTCTGGGTTCCCCTGGGAGGAGAGTTGGTTTGATCACGGAGGTAGGGTGTCTGGGTTCCTCTGGGAGGTGTTTGTAGGCAGTGGAAAGGCTATTTGGGATCAACCAGGTTTTAGATGCTTACACCAATTGATGTGCCCACAACACTTGATTGAGCTGTGATGCACCTTGCTTGCTATGAGGGATTATTTTCCCTGCTCTATATTTCCTTCTTACCACTGCCCTGGCCAAGCAGCAAGATTTATCTGAATTGTGCCAATGTCAACAGAGAAGACTTTAAAGTCCATGATTTCTTCTCTCCACTCTGGCTTGCTCCTATTTCATTGACTGATCAATCAGGTCAGCATCAGGCCCAGCAGGGTGAACTCTGAAGAAGTAAAACTGTACTCCTTGAATAAGTATTTAGACTAGAAGCATGATCCTGCAAACCCTGACATACCTGAATAGTCCCACTGATTTCAACTGAATGGCTTGGTTGAGTAGGGATTACTCACATGAGGAATGGGCCGTAGGTCTTTTCAAAAATGATTTTTCTTCATAAGATGTGGCACCTTTTTAAGTATACAGAGGGATTTTCTGAAAGAGCATTGAAAGTTAAATAAAGCTTTCAAAAGGATTTATCAGGTAAATGTTATGGATTGCTCTGATTTAATTCATGGGATTAGTTTGACTTTCAATTACCAGGCTTCACACTGAATCACTTTATATTTTGAGCTTTGTAACTAGCACTCCTTATACTCGATCTTTCATTTATGGGATTATCAATAATTAGACACTGTGGCCTTATTGATCAACTAATCAATACCCACATTAATCATCAGCAGTCTAAAAACAATTCACTCTTTGCATTAAAAGGAATTGGTACAATCAAATTAGCATCCTTTGCTACACACTGATCACAGCCTGAGATTTTAAACATATATCTAATTTTTGAATGGGTTGTTTCAGAAACAAAGTGTGTTTTCTACTTTTCTTAATGAAGACAGCCCTCAAGCACCTGGATTAGGTTTTGATCATTATGTCTTAATTTCCCATGGTTTATTTGTCGCAAACAATTATTTCTTGCTTACAAAAGGTACTAGATAGAGAGATTTAGTCTCCAGAGATCTCAATTTATTCACAGAAGAAATGCAGCAGAGATACTATGGTGATGGGGAGGGGACGACATAAGTACCTAGATGGATGGATGTAAGCAGGGCCATCCTTAGGATTTATGGGGCCCTATACAGTATTATTAAACTGGTGCCCCTATGCTCCACTGAAGGCGGTCCCCAGTAGGCGCTGCTGACCCCAGTGTTTTGAGGGGGCACAGCCACCACCCCCACCCGCGGACCCCCAGAACCTCCCCAGCCCATTGCTGACACACACTGAGCTTCATATGCAGCAGACGCTGCAGCAGTGGCTCAAGGCAGACTTTGTGCTGTTACATGGGGGGCTGCTTCTTGCCAGAGCCCATGGCCCTCCTGCAGTCCCTAGCCACTCCTGGCTCACCACGAGTTTTTTGACAGGAAGTACCAAGCAGTAATAACAACACCCTGCAGATGTGCCCCGGCTAGCGGGGGGAGGGGGAGGGAGCAGGGGGAGAGAGAGAAGGGGGGCGGCCAGGGCTTCAGCGGGGCGCTGCCACGTGGCCCCTCCCGCCGTGCCCCCTGCCGGGAGGGCTCTGCATCGCTCCGGTCGGCTGGGAGGGAAGGACGTAGGCTGCCCTGCCGGGCTTGCTGCAGGGCTTGCTGCAGGGCGCTCCCGTCCTCCACGCCACTGCCCCCTACAGGGCGGTAGGAGCGGAACAACAACAACAACAACAACGGCCGTGCCGCCCTAGGATTGGGCGGAATGCTGCCTCCTACAAGCTGCCGCCCCAAGCACCAGCTTGCTCGGCTGGTGCCTGGAGCCGGCCCTGCTCATGAGAGGCAGAGTGTATGTGTGTGTGCGAGTCAGACTGTGTGTGTGCGAGTCAGTCTGTGTGTGTGTGTGTCTGTGTGGGAAGTGAGTGCACTGTCACTTTAAGTCTCCCGCTCCCTCCCCCCCCCCCCCCCCCGCTTGGCCCGGCTCCCCTCCCCCACCACTGACTGACGTGGAAATTTTGCTCCTCCTGTCCTGGCCCCCGCCCAGCCCCTGCCAGAGACTGAAGCCTGGTCTACACTGCGAGTTTAGTTCGAATTTAGCAGCGTTAAATTGAATTAACCCTGCACCCGTCCACACAACGAAGCCATTTACTTCAACATAAAAGGCTCATAAAATCGATTTCTGTACTCCTCCCCGACGAGGGGAGTAGCGCCGAAATCGACATTGCCATTTCGAATTAGGGTTAGTGTGGCCGCAATTCGACGCTATTGGCCTTCGGGAGCTATCCCACAGTGCACCATTGTGACCGCTCTGGACAGCAATCTGAACTCGGATGCACTGGCCAGGTAGACAGGAAAAGCCCCGCGAACTTTTGAATTTCATTTCCTGTTTGCCCAGCATGGAGCGCTGATCAGCACAGCCAGAATCAAAAAAGAGCTCCAGCATGGACCGTACGGGAGATACTGAATCTGATCTCTGTATGGGGAGATGAATCTGTTCTATCAGAACTCCGTTCCAAAAGACGAAATGCCAAAACATTTGAAAAAATCTCCAAGGCCATGATGGACAGAGGCCACAACAGGGACTCAACACAGTGCTGCGGGAAACTTAAGGAGCTGAGACAAACGTACCAGAAAGCCAAAGAATCAAATGGACGTTCATGGAGGGAGGAGCGACTGACGACTGTAGCTATCCCACAGTTCCCGCCTGGACAAAAATGGGAATGACTCCAGGTTATTCTCTTCTTTAAGTTTTGTGTAATGGAGATTCAGTCCTGCCTGGAATGTCATGCCATCTGGAGGCTTCTGCCTCAGGCTGCTCTCACAGTCGGCAGCACCGCGCGGTCGCACCTACCCCAGCCTACCCCTTGCTCCCAGGGCTCACAATCAGATACTTAGACCTCTACATTTTGCTGCAAATAAAGAAATAAAGCTGCCATTTAGAACTGTCCCCCAACTTACATATCCTGGGACATTTTGTATTTTACCAGTGTCAACCAAAGGCCCACACACAAATGGAGATTCAGTCCTGCCTGTGCTTCTATCCTAGTGCTTATCACAGATTCCCATTTTCAGCTATAGGCTGAGCAAGTGCAGAATGGTGGTTCACTCTACTTCGCTGTAAGCCAACCACCCTCCCCTCACGCCTTTGATCTCTGCTTGCAGAGGCAATAAAGTCAGTGTTGTTTCAAATTCATGCATTCTTTATTACTTCATCACACAAATGGGGGGATAACTGCCAAGGTAGCCTGGGAGGAGTGGGGGAGGAGGGAAGCAATGGGTGGGGTTGTTGTAGGGGCACCCCCTAGAATGGCATGCAGCTCATCATTTCTGCGGGATGTCTGGGGCTCTGACCCGGAGCGGCCGTTTGCCTCTCTGGTTCTTTAGTAGGCTTGCCTGCTATTCTAGGCAGGACTGACTCTCCATTAGACAAAACTTAAAGAAGAGAATGACATGGGGAGTCATTCCCATTTTTGTCCATGCGCCCCCGACCGACCTCACCAAGGCCGGCCAGGAGCACCCATGACAGCAGCAGACGGTACAGTATGACTGGTAACCGTCTTTGCCAACTTGCAAAGCAGCAGACGGTACAGTATGGCTGGTAACCGTCTTTGCCAAATTGCAAAGGCAAGGGGATGCTGCTGTGTAGTGCTGCAGTACTGCGTCTGTCAGCAGCATCCAGTAGACATACGGTGACAGTGAAAAAAGGCTGAATGGGCTCCATGGTTGCCGTGCTATGGCGTCTGCCTGGGCAATCCAGGGAAAAGGGCGCGAAATGATTGTCTACCGTTGCTTTCATGGAGGGAGGATTGACTGACGACATTTACCCATAATCACCCGCGACAAATTTTTGGCCCCATCAGGTATTGGGAGCTCAACCCATAATTCCAATGGGCGGGGGAGACTGCGGGAACTATGGGATAGCTCTGGGATAGCTACCCACAGTGCAACACTCCGGAAGTCGACGGTAGCCTTGGTACCGCCGAATTAATGTGCTTAGTGTGGCCGCATGCACTCGACTTTATACAATCTGTTGCCAAAAATCGAATTCTGTAAAATTGGAGTAATCCCGTAGTGTAGACATACCCTGAGTGGTGCAGGCAGACAGGGTCCAGGGCGGGATTCCGCTCTGGGTGGTGGTGGGTCGGGCTGCCGCGCCACCAGTGACCGGCCGCGCCGCTCTGGGCTCCCCGGGGCTGCAGTGGCAGAGCCAGAGGCTGGAGCCCTCAGCTGGCCGGCTGAGGAGTGAGTGAGTGAGGGAGCAGGGTTGGGGTCGGGGAGAAGCCCACTGGCTCAGCGTGGGGGAGGGGCCAGAGAAGCGAGGGGGATGGTGCCCCAAATTTTCAAGTGCCCTATACAGCCGCGTATGCTATGTATGCCTAAGGATGGCCCTGGATGTAAATATCCCCACACCATCACTCGATGTACTTGAAGGGATCATTCCTTTTAATCTATTTCGTATAAAAGGAAATCAGGTATCTTAGCAAGTAAAGTCTAAAGCTGCTACAACTAATAGAAAATTCATAAATCTTGCTATAGTTAATAATTCAAACTTACAAATGTAGCTATACATGAAATAGAAACATCAAGGAAAACAAATAAAATGACATGTTCTCTTTGGGATAGCTACCGTTCCATGGAATAGTACATGTGTAGAACATTAATTGTAGCCCCTGTTTATACTCTTGCTTTTGCACAGTGCAGAAATAGTTGCACATGTGTGCACCCATTTTAATGTCATGGATGTAAAATTCTACATGCCATTGTCTGTCCATAGACATGAGCAGTCATTCCTATTGCCATTTTGGACAGTGTGGAAATAAAACACAACATATTAGAAACTGGATAAAGGCAGAAGGAGCACTTTCTACTGCATTAACTGAAACTGCATTGTTGTTACCTAGCATCCCATAATCCCTGCATAAGGTTAAGGCCATTGAAAATATACACTGGAAGCCACTAAGCTGTGATCCTGAAACCACAACTCCCAGTGTCAGGAAGGAACAGTTCAGTTGTGGAGGAGCCCCTATATCTGTGTCCAAGAATAAAGTTAATCCACACACAGTGTATCCTCCATCCACGGCCTTTTGTACCCCTGTTCCCAAACCTATGGCCAAGCAGTGATTCATGCTTAGAAGAATGCTTAAAACAATCTTAAAATCAAGTGGGTTTTTTTTTTTTTTTTTTTAAGAAGAAAGTTAAAATGGGAGCCATTACGGGAGACCTGTTTATCAAAGCTCATATCTTGCTGACAATGAGAAACAGCCACACCATTCTGGGATGTAAGACCATCAATGGGGGGTTGGAAATCTGACCTGGAAGTAAAGAAGAGGGACTTAGCTGTTGGGGCCGTAGATGCTTAGACAATTGGGCCTTTCCACATGGCTGAAAGACATTTCCCCCATTATTGGGTTAGCTGTTGGACAGACAGAGAAACCTAAAGGAGATTCAGAGCCAATCGACGATGGGAAGACCTCTGTATGGACAGGACAATCCTGCCCAGGGAAGTTAAGGAGGCATCAGGAGAAGTTACTGTAAGAAACTGTTTTAGTCTTACTGTAATAAAGTTCTGTTCAGCTCCTGGGATAAGTAATGGGTGACCCTCCTCTCACCCCCTCCTGTTAGGGGGAGGGCAAAGAGGGGCCCCTGCTACCAAACGGGGTGGGCAGGAAGAACCCTCCCATCCCACTCTTTCTGTCTCTCTGGCAGAGAAGTCCACCTCCCTACTATCACCACTTCAGGTGTGTGGGATCCTGGGGGCCAAGCCATGGCACCGTGTGTCATGTGCCTAGCACTTGAATTGCCAGTACTCAGCCTTGCTGAGTATGGCATCCCCGTACCATATAACTCTGCAACCAAATTCATAGCGACTCTTCGTAGCAGAACCTTCTTTTTTTTTTTTTTTTAAAACAGTAAAATAGTCCAGGGAAGCTATGAAATTGTCACTATTAACCTGTGTCTCAGACTGATGACTTCAGCAAACCGTTTCTTCAAATTAGAGGGAACCCTAATGGCTGTGTATGAAAAGGAACACTCACCGGCAGTTCTATCTATGGGTACTAGGCGCGTGGCTGGTTGTCTTCCTCCTGGGTGTTCACCTTTCTCATTATAGACTGTGTGTGTGTGTGTGTGTGTGTGTGTGTGTGTGTGTGTGTGTGTGTGTGCTGTCCTTTTAGTGACTCCGTCTGGGTCTCACATTCAAGTCCATCACTTTCAGAGTACACATAAGGAGTCCGCTGATACGGAAATCTTCAGATGTCCACAAGGGCTTCTGGGCTTCCCCCTGGGGTTGGGTCTTAGGCATTGGACCCTTGCACCTTCAGGATCTTTTCCAATTAGGTTCTCCACCAAGGTGGGTAGAGTCTGGGATCTAACCTAGTGTCTGTGCCAAAGAGACAGAAGCTGAATGCCAGAGCGGAGGGTCAACCAGACTTGTAGGTTAGAGGCAGAGCTGAAGATCAGTATTGGAGAGAGAGGAGCTGAGGAGAAAACGGGACTGGAGCAGATCAGAGAAGAAGCAGGAGCAGGGCTGGTGCCAGGATTGGAACAAGGGGCAAGCGCACATGCAAGCATGATAAGCATTGAGCAGCCAGAGGACTGCTGCTGCTGACCTTAAAAGCCAACCAACTGCCCTTCTTAACCAATCAGGTGGTGCAGGCCAGCTGTGCTTGTTGGGTTGCTAGGAGACTGACTCCGCTGCAGGCCCTGATCCCTGACAAGTCCTCAAATTCCACACAAGAGATATGACCGTAATTAAAGCAGATACAGTTATTCTAAAAACAACATACACACTTATAATGAAATGTACATTACATTTTGCCAAGCTCAATACACCAGTGCCTGTTTCTGTTAAAAACGGATACCAGCATAATGAACTCCTGTTGCTGTTAAGAGCTGATATAAAGAGCAGACAGAGGAAGCCATTTGCAGGGCACAACAATAAGTTAGTTCTACAAAAACTAGGAACTATGCTACATATTCTTGAGCACTATCTACTGGCACTTTATCTATTATAGAGCACTCATCAAACAATCACATTAAAAATTCTTCCCAACATTTCCCCCCCACACACTCTTGGGGCCCAATGCTGCAGTTCCAAGCAAGGGACAACTCCCATCCAAACCAGTGGGAGTGTAGTTTGAGTTAGGAGTGTAAGATAGGGTGCCAGCAGTGGAATAACTAAATTTATGACAACTTCCGTTATCTCCAGCATGAACATTTTATGGAGCCTAGAACGTCTTGTTTTCATGCTTTAGAACATTAATTACGTTAGAATTATCACCTAAATAGGTGCAAATAATTATGCTTCTATCTTGACCCTCTGTACCTAAAGGAAAATAATTATGTTGAGCTACAGGTACAGTGTGATGATTGATTACAATTAATTATAATGTAATTATTTTACCTTTCACCTTCATTAGCTACCTTTACCTCTTTTTCTAACTGGGAGAGCAGGTACACAGCTGTCTTGGCAACCGAGGTTGCTACTGCTTTTAGAATAGTAACTGCTGATGAAAGGAAGGTGCAGTTTCCACCTTCTGGAATATGAGCACATAACCGTTCTTTTATTTTACAATAGCTTTCAAAACCTTAGTTCTTTACATACTGATCATAAGCTCAGATATATTCCAGCTGTTTATTTTTTTCCAAGAGATGATAGAAAAATCAAGCTATCCTATTTACACAGTTAAAACTCACCAAAACAAAAGGAACCCTACAAAACAGTGTTACTTAACAATCCCATTGTCCATTCAACAGATGTCATTCCCAGGTAGGATACTATTGTCAGCAAGTCTTGTCCTTTCACCATAATACATTTGACACAATAAAATACAGTGTTCCAGAACTGAAAATCTTTCTGTGCTGAAATTTCTTGTCAGATTCATCAACTGGTGTAAATTAGCACAGCTTCATTGAAGCCTTGGGGATATGTGAATTTATGCAGTGAAGAATCTGGCCCCTAATGTCTGCAAAACTGTACTGTATTCATATTAAAGCATTTCCTTTTATTTGCTTATTTGATATTCCCCCCTTATCTGGACACATATTTTTTTAAAAATACTACAATTTTGGGGTGGAGGGTAAATGTGCTGAAGACTTTCTGACCCATTTATTTCTAAAACAAGCATCAAATTGTGTGAACATATGTACTGGCATTCCTTTGCTGTGGAGCTGTCTGAAAAATGGGAACTTTTTGGCCAAAATTTTAGTGAACAATTTGTCTCTTTTTCCTTTGAAAAAATGTCAGATGTTGACATTTTTCTACCAGTTTTACTTCGTTTGTAGATGGCCTGATCCCATTAAAGTCAATGGGAGTGGTTTCATTGACTCCAGTGGGATTTAGGTCAGGCCTTTGATAACAAAAACAAGGGACCCAACCTTACTCACACAAGGAGCCCTGTTAATTCATTGGGCCTCCTCATCTGGGCATTGGCTACTTGAATGATTAAGGGTTTATTGCATAAGCCTGTTTTTTTATGTGAAAGGAAACAAAATGCTAAAGGTGAAATTGAAGTCAATGGCAAAACTCCCATTTATTTTGAGGTCAGGATTTCACCCTAAGTTTCCTTTTCTATGCAAAGAATGCAAAAGGGATAGTTCTGAAGGAGCAATATTTTACATTACATTGGATGTGCACTTGTTAGGCGTAGTAATATTTGTCCCATTGAAAGAATGTTGAAAATATCTTTCTTCAGACCAGCAAAATGCATTAGTTTGAATATAGTTTAATAGTGATTTACAATTAAATTGTAAGGATGGAAGTACCTCAGAATAATGAAGTAGGTACAGCTGCCTCCTGAATTCATTCAATTTTAAGGCAAAGCATATCCAACTTCTTTTTCCCTAATCATTTATTCAGATTGCTTGGAAAAGCTTTAATTATGTTTTAAATATTAACTGTGTTACATGGAGTTTACTTCATATGGAGTGGAACATCTCATTAAGTTTGCATTTGCCCTTAGTTACCCATAAACAAACATTTATAGTCACCTTTCTACATAAATCAGATTAGACTATTAGGAAAAAAAATCTAATAAACTATATAATAAATTATCCTAATCTGCTGTAAAACTGATTTTAGTAATTAATTTAGTCAATTGTATTATTTAACCAGTTGGACCATAGCCTAAATAATGTAATCACCTGTGGTGTTTAATTGAGTAAAATCTGTAAAAACCATAAAAATAATTCAGGAGAGCATGGTGCTTTTATTTTGTCCATCAACATTATAAAAACCTCTTCCTTAGCAAGGAGAATTGTCTCAAGGTACAACTGTAAATCATTTTCTTATGAAAGCTATAGGGTCTGGGAGTTAGTTGGTAAGAAGAGATTAGTATGAGACTTAATCAGTTTGAGCTCATTGCCATTTTACTTAATTCGCAGCCAGAGACCCACTAAACAGTGCCAAGTTTCTAGTTAATTGTTGATGTGTAAGTGACTGAAGAATGGAAAGAGGCTGTGAGATAGTGGGGCAGTGTTCTCCAGATTCATTCCCAGAGGAGTTAACTGCCTGTCAAATATACAGAAAAGAACTCAGTGCACCCGCAAAAGCATCCAAAACGTTGGGATTGTTCCCAGAGTTGTGTTTCTAAAAATCAAACTTTAAACTCTGGATATATACAACAATTTAATCTGGCAGCATAGTCAGAAAACAAGGCATAGTTCCTTCAGGATTTATAGCTTAAAAATGAGGGGTAATATTAAGATGTTATACTTATGTATGTAGACCTCCTCTCCTATTTTTTCTGCATGGCAGAGATGGTTTATGGTCTAAAGAGCTAAAATAGGTATTTCATGAACTGGCACTTGGACTTACCTGACAGTTGCTGAGCACCCTAAATACCCATTGAAAACTATGGGCACTGAGCGTGCTCAATTCAATCCCTCGCAGGAGGCTTTCAGGACCAGGTTATAAAATTTGATGCATTTTTCAACAATATACTACAGGCCTGGCTCTGGTCTCTCATACAGTTTGACTTAATAAATGGAATTACGCCTGACTTTCACTGGCATGAGACAGAGCCAGACTCACTGTCTTTCTCACTGGGTAAGTTGATAGCAATCAGCTATTTTCAAAATTTAGCCCTATGAAGTCGTTGACTTCATTGGGAGTTTTGCTCATTAAGAGGTCAGTAAGGAGTTCAGGATTTGGCCCATTGATTACGAGAGCTGTTCCTTCTTCACTTGGTTCTCAAGCTGTTGATCCTAATGCTGCCTTGGAAGCTGCTGCCATTGTTGGCGTCAGTGCATATCTCTGGGTGAAAGAGCAAAGGGTAAACGTTGAGTCTGTATGTGCCCGAGTGATTAAAACCAATCCCTCAAAGATTGGATGATTAGTGCAAATGGATAATAAACACCACCGAGAATGCTAGAATCAGTCCTGCATGGGTCACGATCCTGCATACTATTAATTACTAGAGATAAATTGGAGACATAAGGGAACTTTTCCTTGCACATTCACTATGTAGCTTCAGGCAGAAAGGAGTGGAAAAATAGAATGTTTCTAACAGCATATGTTCAATTCACTACAGACATGGTTCATTCTTATGGAAGAATTTCCCATATCAAAATTATTAATAGGTCTGTGGGCTCTTTAATCAGAAATTCTGATAGCATAACCAAAACACCCCGACACAGCTTATTTGTCTAACATAAAAAATCATTGTTTTGGGTGAAAAGAGCTAATTTGGGTTGGAGTCCTCTGTCTTCTTCCCATATTATGGACTTGTGGCTCCATTTCCCATCGTAGAACAATGGGGTAGCTGATTGTGCACTGAGAACTTTCAACAAGAAAATGTCAATTCAATGTATAATTTAGATGAGACATGGTCTGCCATTTATCAGTTTAAATGTACACATCAGGCCTGCAACTGACAAGAAATAGCTTTCTATGTAAAAAGCTAAAAATGCTTGTTAAATGTTAATGTGACAGATTTTGGACCTGATGTAGAGAGCTACAAGGAACTACTGAGCACCTGTTACTTCTGTTGAGGCCAGCTGGAAGTTGTGGGTGCTCTACAGCTCCCAGGATCAAGATTTTACTTTGTAATATATAGGAGAACACCAGGTTAAACATTTAGTTAATACTTTCAAAGTCAGACACAGAGTAGAGATTATATTTGCAGTATTATAATGTACGAATATGAAACTCTCACTAGTAGCTTTGAAACATAAAACCACTGTTGTGTGGCCTAGCTAATCCATTCCAATTTCTTATGCTCAGTTGTCTGATCTGTGCATAACATATTCAAATACTGTGAAATAAGAACTGAAAAATGGGGTTAGAGACACTTTTGGATTGGAAACACTTAGAAAAATGGAGTCCGTGCAGGACTGACTCCTATGATTTTGAAGTCGCTCGTAATACTGTGTCTGGACTGAAGACAGGGCCTGCTGCTGGCAATCTCACCACAAGAATGTTTTCTTCTGATTATTTGGTTGCTCATTCTTTCTGTTGAATTGTAAATGTGTTCACTTAAAAGTGGTTTCTATGGGTTAGCCCATACTTTTTTTTTCTTTTTTAAACTGTGGTTATAATATTTAATGCTTAGACATGGTAATAATACACAGATTAGTAGATGATTAGCGATTGTATTTTCCGAGTGATTTGGCTCTGGTTAATCTTCCTATTGCACTATCCAACAACCCTGCTCCTCACCCCAAGAGCCATAGGGTATGTCTACACAGCATTTTGGAGTAGGGTGACCAGACGTCCCGATAAAATCGGGACTGTCTCGATATCGAGCAGTTTGTCCCACGTCCCGACCAAAGTACCATTTGTCCCGATATTTTGTTTCGGGTGCTTCCCCCCCCCCTTGTTGCTTAGGCAGCGGTGAGAGGCAGGGGGAGCGCCTTTTCAATTGTTACACTCACCCGTCCGAGTCTTCGGCAGCATTTCAGCGGCGGGTCCTCTGCCGAAGTGCCGCCGAAGACTTGGACGGGTGAGTGTAACAATTGAAAAGGCGCTGCCCCTATGGCGGTCCTGATATTTTGGAATTCTCATCTGGTCACCCTATTTTGGAGTCCATGGGAGCGAGCCCTTGGCTCCAGCCCCTGGGTCGACAGACTCGGGTTAGCAGGGCTTGTGCTAACAATCTAAAAATAGCTGTGTAGACAGTGCTTTGAAGTTGCAGCTTGGGCTGCACCTCATGCTCTGAAGCCTAGGGAAGAGAGCAGGAGGCTGGGCTTTAGAGCCGAAGCAACAACTTCAAAGCGCTGCCTAGACAGCTATTTTTAGAGTGTTAGCAGGAGTCCTACTAGTCCAAGTCTACAGATCTGGGCTGGGAGACTTGTTCACCTCAGCTCCAAACTGCAGTGTAGACACTAGAGGTCAGATTCAAATGGTAGTATATTGGGTGAAACCCAGGTCCCATTGAAATCAATAGGAATGTTGCCAGTGACTTCAAGGAGGACTGGATTTCACTGCTTGTGTTGTAGCACCAGTGATGGCTTTCAAATCATACAAGTTAGAACTGCACACATTGACTTCAATGGGACTTAAGCATGTGCTTAAAGTTAAGCATTTGCTTAAGTGCTGTCCCTAATAAGGATGTTTTCCTCAATCAGGGCCAATATTTCCAAATCCAAAAAAAAGTGTCTTTAGTCACCTTTTTCAGTTCTTATTTTGCAGTGTTCAAACACTGCATGTTCAATAACTCAGCCTGGGAAAGTGAAATGTCACAGTGCAATAGATAAAGCACTCACAAATTGCTTTCATTTTATACCTGAGTGTTGCACTTATACTTTCATTGCACTACAACATTTCAACAATAACCTACAATATATAATATACAGATGGTCAAATTTTCAAAGGGATCTCAAGATACCCTGTCATTTTGCAGGTGCAATTCAAACTCCCTTTGCTGTGAGGAAATGGTAATAGAGGCAAAATTAGGCATGCAAAATTAGAGGTTAACTGTGGACTCTAATTTTGCATGCAGAATTTTGCCTTCACTTTTGAAACCCACCCTACTTTGGATGTTGTTTACATGCTATACTCCTGCTGGAAGCTCTATTCTATTCGTGCCTTGATGTTAATAGTAATCCTATCAATACTAACAGCCATCGAATGCACAGAGAAGAACAAGCCCTGTACTTTGCACTGATGGTGACTTTTGTGTGCATCTGACACTGCACAATAAAACTAAAGTTAAAAGACCCATAAAAATACCAGTTATAAGACATGAAGTGATCTGAGGAAGGGCTCTCAGAAAGAGGCCTCAGTTCTTTGATGTTTATTACCACAGCAGAGCAAATATGAACAATGCTGTTTTTCATGAACACTTCTTAGCATTCAGTATTTAACATTTGTTTCCAATTTTAACAGTTACATTGTATGCTTTCATTATGCCATTGTCTAAAAAAATTGCATAGGCCATAACAGTTGTAATTTATCTTTTGTACTATATAATTTGGAGCAGTTCAGGCCAGAAAGGAACATCTGTATTGAAAGACCAATATCTACACACTTTAGAGTTCTACACTGGGACATGTTATAAGGTCAGTTTCCTCATAAACTTCGTTATCACTGTTGGTTTTATTCATTATATTTGACATATTAAGCTTCTGTATCTTGGCATAAAGGACACAATATTGCAGCATATTGGCAAGCTCATTTGCTTTTCACAGCTAGTGTTGTGTCCAAATATCAATCCCCTGGGATAAACACGTGTATATAGACTGCAGGAAAATGAGCCTCAGCAGCAGGTGGCCTTTTGCAGCCTAATGAACATGGCAATCTGTTACTATCACTGCAATGCTTTTCACCAGACAATTAGGCAACTAAGCATGTAATTATTCAGGCCAACAAGAAGAGGCTCTTCTCTAATTTCATCTTTTCATTGCTGTTTACTCACCCACACTCCCCTCATTAATGAGAGATTTTCCAGTCTATGCTAATTGGTTTCAATAACATTCATTTCAGTTGAAAGGGAACGATTCTGTTAATTGAGAATCGAAAGCATCTTTTCATTTCAAGTGCGTCCTGCTATGGAAATCTGAATACTCTCAACAGGTTCAAGCTAATGAAATTAAGTTACACAGCCATTGGTGGTGTAATAGAAATAAAGTAATTTATTTTCATTGAAGCATGTGCTATAGGTCCTGAACAATTAATATGGCTTGTAGTGGAAAGTAATTTGAGAAAGTGATTTTGAATAAACAAGGCTGTTTTCTTTATATCTGGTTGTTTAATTCTGTCTTTAAACTGCTAATCTTTTCAGGATCACCTTAGAAATATTTAATGAGAATGATACTCATTTATTGAAACATTAATTTTATAATAGCTGTGTTAAACAAATGAGCATAAAAATAACAAGCATTCCAGTCTACTAAGCTTTAGGGTATGTTAAAGCAGACCAAAGAAAAAATGGAAATACCCTACCCCCTAATGTTTCAGCCTCCTTTTGAGAATATCAGACTGTCCCCACAGAGATGATTTAAAACCAGACTGTATCGCGTTAGCATTCAGTGACACTGGAATGCCCAATAGTTTGACAATGTTTCTGCTCTCATCTGCAAATGACTGAGGAACTAGAAATCCTGCCCCAAATTGTCAAAGGCATGTGATTGGTACAAGGCTCTGAAGTCATATTTTGGCACCTGAATGAAAACATCCTGATTTTCAGAGGTGCTGAGCACCTGCATATTCCAATAGGACGTAGGCACCCAGTTTTCAGCATTTTGACCTTTGTTGTTAAACCAAGTTTATTAATAAACATTCTGATTCTATGTAAAAATGGCAGTTCCCTAATAGGGGGCAGTGTTTGTTGGGCCTCACTTTTCCCTCCCATCTCCTGGTGCAGAGGCACATGGTAACAATCTCCAGCAAGGAGAGTGAGGCATTTGCCTTACCGGGGCACTTGGACTGATATCCATAGCTGTTGGGTCCATGTGGGGAATAAGCACCAAGGGGATGGAGAAAGGCCAGTCTCTCCCTCTCCTTTATAGGATGGGTTTTGACACACAGGCAAACAGTATATGGGAGGCCTGAGCTGAATAGGAAGAGCAGTGAACACCTGTTGGACACAGGGCTGATGTTTTTATTGGTAACATTAAGGTTTGGATATAGGAATGTGTTGGTCAAGTAGCTGGTGTGATGGGGAAATGTGCTAATCACTCCTGTTTCTGTGGTAGGGCCTCTGTGGTTGGTTACATAGAAAGGGGCCAGTCTTGCAAGATGCCAAGCAGGTCCTGATTTCAGGGTAGTTGCAGGCACTCAGCACATTATAGGAGACATTCAGTGGGGCAGCTATTCATCAGGAAGGCTCAGAATGGATATTTCATTATGGCAAACCACAAGCATTGAAAAATCATGAGTATGCCCCACTGCCAACTGAGATTCTCTAGTATTCACATGACTCCAGGAGCTTGGGCTTTAAGAAAAAGGAATACCACATGAATCACAATAAAATCACAAGAGTTAGCAACACTGGCATTCTGAAGTGTGTGGAGATGGTGGTAAGAGCAGCAGAGAGATTCTTGGGGGTGGAGGAGAACTCAGTATTGTGTAACAGATATTCTATTCCTCCACCTTCAGAACATCCAATTCCTTTCACATATATAGGGCTAGATAGGACATGTGGTGTGGAGAAAATACCTCCCATTTGTTGGGTGGACATGGCTATGCCTTGGGACCTTTAGGGCTTGGTTTTGGAATGAGCACTTGTAGCAACTAGGTAGCCAAGTAAACAGTGAATGAGTTTGAATTCAGTTGAATTTAATCTCAAATAAACTTGCAGAGAGAACCCTTTACCATAGACTTAATGTAGTGTGTTTATTTTGTGGCAGCGGGAGATAAGGTGACCAGACGTCCCGATTTTATCAGGACAGTCCCGATTTTAGGGGACTTGTCCCGCATCCTGACCTTACATCAGTCGGGACACCCTTTGCCCCGATATCGGGGACCGTCCGGGCCGCTCACCACTTCCTGGGGCAGCTCCCGGTGCCCACCCTCCGGCAGGAGTGTCGCGTGCTGCAGGGGTGGGGCTTGCAGGTGCCGGGAGCGGGAAGAGAGCCCTCCGCCCCCCCCAACCTGATCCGCGACCCTAGGAGCCAGAGGGACCAGCCTGCTGGATGCTTCCCAGGACGAGAGCCGCTCCAGATGAGCACCGCTGGGACTCCCCACCTTGCCTCCTGGCAGGTCCCTCTGGCTCTTAGGGTGGGGGGGCTCTGTGTGCTGCCGGCGCCTGCAAGCCCTGCTCCGCAGCTCCGGCAGCTCCCATTGGTGCTTTTCCCAGCCAATGGGAGCCACAGAGTTCACGCTTGTGGCGGGTGCAGCATGTGGAGAGTCTGGAGACTCCCCTCGCCGCTCTCACCCTAGGAGCCAGAGACCTCCCAGCAGGGCTGGTGAGTGCGGCCAGGGAAGGGGTCAGGGTGTGATAGAGTGAATGTCTGGGAGGTGGTGTGTGGGGTGCTGGGCTGTGAGGATGTGGAGGGCGTTGGGCTGTGAGGGTGTGGAGGGCACTGGGCAGTGGGGGAGGATTGTGTGTTTTGGGGTGCTAGACAGTGGGGGTCTGTTGGGGGGTGCTGGGCAGTGGGGAGATCTGTGCGTGTCAGGGCACTGGGCAGTGTGGGTCTGTGTGGGGCATTGTGTAGTTGTGGTGGTGGGGCTGTGGGGAAGGGCACTGGGAGGGAGGAAGGAAGGGAGGGGGGAAATCTGTGTGTATTGGGAAACTAGCGAGTGGGGGGTTCTGTATGGGGTGCTGGGCAGCTGTGGTGGCACTGTGGGCAGGGTGTGTGTGCACAGCACTGTGCATTTGTGGTGGAAGGGATGTGGGGGGCTCTGGGCATAGTGGATCCAGGGGGTACTGGGCAGGGGAGCTGTGTGGCGCAGCATGGGCCCACCCTCAACAGGAAGGGGCACACTGGTAGCACAGGGCCAGGCAGACCAGTGTGCCTCTGGCTCCGGTCGGGGCTGTACACCTGTGTCTGTCTGTACCCTCTCGCTCGACCAATGTGTCCTGATATTTCATTCTTGCGACCTGGTCACCCTAGCGGGAGAGGAGTTGGAATAGGACATGACATGGAGAAAAACAAGAGCAAAATAAGCAAACTTGGTTGCTTATATGTTAATAAAAACAAAAGGTGCAGCTCTTTGGCCTGTGTGTGTATACACACACCCCCCCACACACACCCCTATATTCTTAGAGTCTGTACATCTATATATGCAATTATTTATAGTTTTTACACATACACACAAGTTCTAGATATAGTTCTATTATATTTAAGTACTGTACTATGTGGTCACCCAAAAAAATTGCATAAATAACTGATAAAAATACCAGTATATTTTCTTGCCTTCATGAATTTTTAAGAGAGCTTTTTCTGCTATTGAAATTAGCTCCTGAATATATTTAACGCAACTGTAACTACGTGTATGTTTTCTTTTTACAGTAATTGAAATGTCCGTATTTAATTTTTTAAATAAACACTTCACAGTTATCTGTGTAGTACACCCACCTAATTGCCTGGGTGAAAGATACCCTTTCCTGCATTACAGACAAGAACCCAGGTCTGTTGCAGTCACTAGTTATGTTTCTTTCTGCTTTATTTCTGTGTGGTGTAAAAATACTATTTTTTTAAGCTGGCTTCTAAAATGCATAATAGGGATAGACTTATAAAATAATACACTGCATACTGTTATGAATATTTCAAAGAATTATTTCTTTATTTTGTGCATAGCTCATAGTTCTGACATTTGATTTATAGCTGCATGAATGTACCTAGGGTTGCTAAGGTTACCCAATTTCATTCACCCATAGATATTTGAGATCTACATAATCCCATCACATCATCCACTGCATTTCAAAGTGATGTTGATAAATGGTACCTTGCTTTAGATGATATTTCCATTTAGATGTGATATATCTCATGATTCCTGTCTTTTAAAATATTATGGTGGATGAAATTTTACATTAGGTGCATATACAGAAAGCAGAGAGTACACGTTCCCCCCACCTCCAAAAGGACCCCAAACCTATGGTGGAGTAATTTTTGCATTTCTTTTTCGAGGCTCACTTTTTCTCTAAAAAATTAAATGTATATTGTCACCTAATATAATATTTAGTTTTATTGGATAATAATGATCCAATTCTGTAAGGTGCTGAGGAAACAGGTCCCCTCTGGAAGCACTCAGAACCTTGCATGCTTGGGCCCAAGTGGGTTATTACAATATTTTTATTAGATGTTAAACATGGAACACCTTTAAATAATTAAAATAACATGCTCTCTGTATAATTTTCTAATAAAGTTACAGGCTTTGGGCTAGATCCTTGGTGCAAATAGTCTCAGTTCCATGAACTTCAGTGGAAGTCTATCAATTGACATCAGCTGAGTATCTGGGCCTTTGTGTTTTGAATGAGTTTTTAAAGCCTCCTTTTTTATAGGCTAGCTAAAAATCCCCTTCACCTGTGTGTATAATCTGGTGAAGTCTCACAGTTAAGAGAAGCCTTGAAAACTGATAGGTTGGAGAGATGATGTGAGACTAGATGGACCACTGGTTCTAGAATGAAACTTCTTGTGTTCATTACAAATGTTAATTGTGAGGTTTTTGTTTTTCTTTTCAAGAGGATGGAAAACTTCAACCAGAGAAATGTTAATGTGGTAATTCTTTCCGGCTAAAACTGCTGGAATTTCTAATAAAAAACACAGAAGATTGAATTGCACTTGGGAAAAGTACCACAGCGTAACAAATACTAGTAATGACCTACTTATTGACAATTCCTACATAGTGTCCAATTCACTGTTTGGGGGGTGGGAATATGATTTTGAATAGAAGGGCAGAGGGATGGGTGCTCAGAAACTCAATTCTCAAACACTGTGCACAGCTCTCTAAAGATATTGCAGAGGTTCTGATTCTGCAAATGCTCTCCTTCTCTTGATGGCTATTTAGCAGTAGCCATTTGGGTTGTAATTTTAGATGGATGGTAATACTCTTTAATGGTGCATCCACTGCTTAACACTATTCTGCTAAGTCTTCTGGACCATTCAATTAAGTCACGTGCCCTCATTAAAGTCCTGGTACTGCTTTGGAGCCCCCTAGTGGAATGTGCATTATGTAGCTACAGTTTGGTGCCCTGAAGCTGCAACCACCTGGATTATTCCTGTCTAAGAGGCTTGCTCTTGAGTAACTGCTAATAGCGTACAGAATTTATTAGACTTTTATTGAATGCTCTCGTTTTTCCTGAGTGGGACAGGGTCCCATGTGCCCTGTTTACAATACTGCCCTTGCCACTGAGCCCTGCATTAAATGTTTAGGTAACTTTCTTATGCCACTTGATCTCCCAATGCCATCACTTTTATCTCAGGTCGAATTAATCAACTTGACTTTCTCCAAAAATAAAAGACATGTTAATTTGAATTGTCTAATGGAGGCTGATGCACGGTACATGTTTGATGTAGGAAGGTGGTGGGCACCATTCGCCTACATAGTTAGTGTTCTACTTTGTCTTACAAGACATTGCCACTCTTACAGGAGCAATTTTTCCCTGAAGAGGAAGGGAGTAAAGTGGAAGAAAAATATGTCGTATCATGAACCTGCCCTGCCCATATAGGGCTAAGCAAGGATATGGTTCAGGGAGATCTTGAACAGAAGAGGGGTGAGCCCTCATGTAAATCAATATCCCAAATAATACAGATCCCCATCCTCTTCACTGTGCTCACAACCCTCATTAGAGTTAAAATGGCATGTTGAAAGAACAGTAGGTCTCAAGGAATCAATCTCTTGCCTACGTACTGAGCTAAGTCCCTTTTCCAGGGGACTTCATTTTCAGTGTGCAAAAAACCTTACTATTTGGTCATGGTACACAAAATCTAGAGCTTTGCACTGTAGCTCAGAGGGACACAGACTGCCACATGTGTCACTATAGAAGACACTTTCACTATAGTTGGCAGTAGGGTTGGGTGAATACTGCAAAATTAGCATTGGTAAACATTCATTCTCATTCTGAGCAACTTCTGCTTTGACCATTTATTTTTATTTATTTAGATTTAAAATTAAAAAAACTTATGCCAAAAGCTCTAGGTGCTGTAACATTTAAACTTACAGAGAATTAATAATGACTACTCAGCCAGATTAAATACTCATCTACAGGTCACACATTAACTCAGCCACCCAGCAAATCAAAGGGTTAGGGTTAGGGTTAGCCCCTTTCATGCCCTCCTTTGCCCTAGAAACGTACACCAAACCATGTAAAAATGGCTTTTGCAGCATGCTCAAAAAGTAAGGAAGTTGGGCTATTTGGGACCAAACAAGGGATTGGGGAGGAGCAAGATCCAAAGTCATGGCAGCTCCCCCTTTTTAATAACAAATGGGATCCAGCCTAATCAGTTCTGCTGACTGCAGCTGTGGCAGTCTGTCTTGGGGAGAGAGAGGCAGTCCCTCAGGGAGGCAGAACATTTAGGGCTTTATAGGGCTTAAACTCTATCTAGAGACCAATAGGCTGCCAGGGCTGATCCTGGGGCACTGGTGCCATGTGCTCCCAGCAAGATGCCCCATTCAATAAGCAAGCTGGCACATTCTCAGTAGTTTCAGACTCCAAATGGTTTTAAGATGTAGCCCCTTGTAAAGTACATTACAATAGTCAACTGCAGCCATGTTGGTACCCCAAGTTATTCACTATTTGTGAACATTTATGTGAATGGGTTTTTGTTCACCTGACTGGGGAAATGGCAGTTCTTTGCATTAATACCCATTTGAATGCAAACAAAGATAGTTGTGCATGGGCTCACTATTTGTCATTTTCTGTGGTTGTTGCTCTTCTGTTAAAGTCTCAATCATCCAGTCAGGGAGCAGATGTGACACTATGTGCCTTAGGTGCCAAATTGCCCACCAGGAATCAGAATCATGTAAGTGAACAGTTTGCAGAAACTCTTAGGTGAATACTTCTGAGTATAAAATAAATTTATAGAAATCAGGAATGGTTCGTAATTAAAAAAAAAAAAAAAGGGCTGAATGTGTCAGTTAATTTATTCACAATGAATAATTGGACTAGCTCTAGTTAGCAGCTTATTTCGGAGGCAGAAAACATCTTTGTAACAAATCTCCTTGGAGATATATTTGTACGTGAAATGAAGAAACGGTTATTGAAGCAATATGAAGCTGGAAACTGGTGTAGTTCTGAAAATGTACACTATATTTCATCCTTTAAAAGCTATCATTTTACTTAGTGAGCTTCTTACTACAATTATACAATGTTTTTCTTGGCCTCCAGCTACATTAAACATCCATTTTATAGTGCACACTGTGTTACTCTGAAAGCCTGGCTCCTCAGAAGGGTTTTATAAAGGGGCCATACTGTAAAGTAGTACACGATTTCCTCATTAACTTTATAGTTTTATTACCTTGTTTTAGGGCACCTTTTCTTCCATCCCTCTCACCAGTTTCTTTTTTAGGTGCCCCTGAGTGCCTTTATTTTAACTGAAAAGGCAACAGTAATGCTTGGCAGTCTCTCATGCCTTCCAGTCTAGGATCTCAAGCACCAGTTAAAGGCACCAGTGAACCGTCACCCACCACCCCTGTGAGGTATTTCTCCCCCTCCCCAACATTTCATAGATAGGAGAAACTGAGAAATACAGGTTAAAATGTTTGTCTCACATCATAATGATAAAGGCAGGACTAGAACTCAAATCTCTTAACTTCTAGCCCTGTGCTCTAAACACAAGACCACACATACTCTGTTCCTGTAGGTAAGTGGATAATGGCACAACTACACTATACATTTTATTGCTGTGCTTGGCAGTAATGTTACGGTTACAAGTGTCTCCCCACAATATTTATATAAGACATGTTATAACCGTATTCCCCTGAGCACACCTTAGAGCATATTGTAAATAGGAATTTATCAGATTTATTTGAATTTAGAGTGTTTGCTAATAGCGTTCTTTGACCACAGAGCACTCTTAGTTAAATGAAAGGTCCTTGTGTGTATGCAAAATCTTTAGTTTGACCATCCGAAATTTAATAAATGACAAAATATTTACCCCAAGATGGTGTCTTTGCTGATCAAACAGAGGGCATTTCTGCAGCAACAGACTTCATGCCTCCATTTCAGAGGCTGTTCACAGTGATATTTACATTCCCAACACATTCTAAGGCCAGCTGCACTGTTTTACATTGATGTACATTATATAGATAGTCAGACAACCTGATTAAATCATGTTTGAACGTATGTAACATTTGTTATCATTCTTGTACAGCAAGGAAGATTGTGCTATGTCCCACAAACATTATTTGACTGCTGCTAATTATAGGCATATAAAAATGGTTAGCTTTGCAGAGGTCTTATGAACCAGACAGAGTCTGTAGTTGTTGATTATTAAAGGCTATTATATATTGATAGGTTAGGATTTATTACTGAAAGTATAAACCAATTGCTCTGGATTGGATGGAATTCAGGCACAAGGGAATAAGTCTCAGAGCTGTTAGTCTGGGGTAATCTATCAGTAGGAGGAGGAGTGTGTTCTATCAATTAAGGAACAAGCAATTCTACTGATTTGCTATTGGCAGACTAATAGAGATAATGGGTTTTACTGGACAGTACAGGTACGGTACTGCTGGGGAAAACAGTGACATTAGATAAATATAAAAACGGTTCATTAAAACATTATGATGGCTGCTGCAAAGAAATGTAACTGAAGGACATGAGGCACCAGTGTGTCTAGCTCCAGCAGATCATCTGTAGATGCAGACGGAGGTTATGGAGAAATGTATACATCTTTCAGTTTAAAGGCATGCATTAAGCTGGTGTGTGTGATGGAATTAAGTTATTTCTATTTAAACGTGTTTCTTATTACAGTCTCCTTCTCCATGATATTATATTTATGGTGTGAGAGCCTGCATGGTGAGCCACCTTTTTTCTTAGTTGTTTATAACTCAGCCATAAATACTTCCCCTCCCCCTCTAGTGGAAAGTGATGCTTTTCCCAGTGGGAGTGTATTTCTCTTTGAAATAGGTCTTCTTGCTAGTGAGTCCACTCAGGAAGAAAAACTGTCTGTTGTAAAGGCCTCTTTAAAGCACAGATCAGGAAGCTACGTACAGTTTTTAATTATGTGGGAAAAAAGCCATTTGTGGGATAAATGCTGCCTTCAACCCTTCTGCAAGTGCATGCGGCCTGAGACGGGGTGGTTCCACTGCAGGGTATGAAGACAGGATCCAGGATGTGCTCCCCCCACTGCCTGGCCCAGGGCTCTGGTCCATGGGGGCTCCATCTGTATCACTCTGGAGGGGGAATTTCAGGGCAAACCAGGGAATGGCAAGAGTGTCATGGTTGCCGCTGCTCTGTACACCATGGTCATCGGAACAACCCAGTGACAGCTGAAAGAGAACACATCTCTTGCTTCCAAAAGCATAAACTCCTATTGCTTGAGCTTTGGCAGAACCACTGTTAGCAGCGTTAGCAGCATAGGGTCTATGACACAAAGTTGCCATTCAGATTCTATCCAGCAGAGGGCAGTGGTGACAGGGGAATCTTGAGGTTATTTTACCTCTGTATTTGGCAGCAGAAAGGAGGCTGCTGGAATACTGTGTCTAGTTCTGGTTCAAGAAGGATGTTGAAAAAGTGGAGACGATTCAGAGAAGAGTCATGAGCATGATTAAAGGATTTGAAAACATGCATTATAATGATAGACTCAAGGAGCTTGATCTATTCAGCTTAACAAAGGGAAGGTTAAGGGGTGACTTGATTACAGTCTATAAGTAGCGACATGGAGAACAAATATTTAATAATGGGTTCTTCAATCTAACAGAGAAAGGTATAACACAATCCAATGGCTGGAAGTTGAAACTAGACAAATTCAGCCCAGAAATAAGGTGGGAGGGATAGCTCAGTGGTTTGAGCATTGGCCTGCTAACCCCACGGTTGTGAGCTCAATCCTTGAGGGTACCACTTAGGGATCTAGGGCAAAATCAGTACTTGGTCCTGCTAGTGAAGGCAGGGGGCTGGACTCCATGACCTTTCAGGGTCCCTTCCAGTTCTATGAGATATGTATATTTTTTATTTTATTTTTTAACTGTGAGAGTAATTAACCATTGGAACATTTTAGCAAGGTTTCATCACTGACAATTTTTAAATCAAAATTGGATGTTTTTCTAAGAGATGGTCTAGGAAATATTTTGGGGGAAATTCTATGGCTTTTGTTATACAAGAGGTCAGACTAGATGATCACAATGGTAAGTTTTGACATTGGAATCTATGAATCTTCTTCCCGCAGCACATGCTTTCCTGTTGTCTGGTTCGCCTTTCTCTCTGCTCATGCTTCCCTAATCCTCTGGACATACTTCCCAGCTTCCCTTCTCCTGCTGCTCCTCTGGACATACATAGTGACTGCCTTATTCCCTGCTTCTCTGGACACTCCTCTGCCCAGTGCTGGCTCCACTCCCTGGGGGGTTACTGTGTCCTTTCCCCTCTTCTGTGACAGTGGTCCCGAGTAGAGGCAAATAGACACAGTTCTTCTTTGCAAGAAAAAACCTGGAAGCCTAAAGGTGCCCCAAGTGACCAGCCATCTCTCTATGGGCCACCAGCAGATGTTCCAGGAACCACTGTGAGAGCCTGTAAAGTGGGTGATAGCTCACACTTTTCCTTTGATATTGGACCATATTTTTCTGAGATTGCATGTTGGCCAATACTTATCCCATACTCATTTTCAAAAGTGTGATGAAATCTGCAGATTCATTTGGACAACTAGCAGAGGAAGGTCGGAAAGAACTGAGTTTAGCATCCCAACTGAAAGCTAATACCTCATAGTATTGCATAGTACAATCAACAGTGCTGATGAGCACAAGCCCTTCTGGCACAGAGGCAAGAATTTGAGCTATCCTAACACTCATCTCAATAAAACACTGGGATTACTGAATTACAAAAACATAGAGCTTCTGTGGCTTTTGGTTATTTCCTTTGTCCAATTTAGTTAGAGCAGTTAACTTGGGCAAAGATGTCTGCCACTTATTTCCATTAACTTCCACTCTGTTGCTATCTGCTCAAAGACTAAAAGACCACAACCAAACCAAACAAGTAGGAAACATTCAGACTTCTCCATGTCCCAATGTATACACATTATTTCCCTATAAAAACCACTCATCCAATAGCTGCATTCCCTTTCCAGTGTTTACTGTTCTCTCTTCCTATTCTTTACCCACCATGATCTATCATCATTATTCATTGAGGTACCTGTTAATCTAGACTGGAACAGCCTTATGACAAGGAACTTGTCTTCTTATACCTGTGAAACACCACACGCTAGTAGGATTTAGCTTTCACCTTGCTTGCTGAAAACTCCCTAAGTTAAAATTGCATAGTTGGGATAATTTTTATCCCGTTTTTTCCAGCTGTAAAAGCGATTTTCCTTTCTAGCTTTTTTTAAAAAGAAAGCCTTGTTTATGAAAGGTACCAGCACTGAAAAGTGAAACCCTCCCTTTATCCGCTGAACAAGTGTAGAAGAATGGCAAGAGGTAGTTCTAGTTTTTTCATGCTGCCCTGCCAATGTGTCTTATTACTGTTTTGAACAGATAACCCTGATGGGTGAGAGGGTAATTCAGTCCCCATGCTCATTTGATCCTTGGCCTTTCTGCTGAGGCTGTTAATTACAGTGCCAGTTGTGATGATATTGCTTGATGATAGGGACACCTGTCCACTAAGAGCCAGATTGAGACCATTAGCTCATTTCACATAAGGTACTAAATGGCTGATAGGTGATAAAAGTCCTCAGTTGCTACTGAGCTAGGGTGACTTTCAACCAATGGCCTAAAGATGACAGGCTCCATATACCACAATCCTCAGAGCCATCCAGTCCCTCTGAACAGGTTTACCTTTTCCATTACATTTTCAAAGAGAGTTATGCAAATAAATTCCATTAACAATAATGGAACAGTGTGTCTATGCCCCCCCTTACACCACTTTGAAAAATATATCCCTACATTATTCTAGTAAAGGGAGAAAGAATATTTATATTCCGATTATCATTGTTTTCCATAGACATTATAGTCTTGCTAAATGGTTTTGATCCAGTTAGGAATCTAAATTAGATTCAAAAACACAATAATCTGAACTTCATAAAAATGCAAGATTCATTCAAATGCAAGAAGATTCTGTGCTGTCACTGCCCTTTGAAACTGCAAGTGAGTTTTGAAGGGATAAAGCTTCCTGAAATGAGAATGTATTTTATCTTCACAATTAGTGGTTTCACCATTAAGAGAAGACCCTGGCCCCTATAATTAATATCTGGCAGTGCCACAGGTGAATTATGAAGGTCCTGTTTCACACACAGAAATAAATGAATAATCCTACTATAAACCCATTAAAGATGTGCAGGCAGCAAAGTGTATAGTTTAATAAAGTATTCAATAATAAATAAATTAAGGTACTGGTAATAAATTATCTGATTTTGTCATCATCCAATTTGTGAAATAGTGCATCAGAGAAAAAATTCATATCAGATTTGTGCTATTTGAATTAATAGGGGACGTATGCTAAAAAAGTGTTCTTTCTCTAAAATAACTTGGATTCAGGGCCAAGTTTCATTGGCTACAAAATATGTCACCTAAGAGATCAGAAGTTAATTGCCCGCTCTTTCTGATCCACATAGTCATAAAAGGGAAGAAAACAACAGGGAACAAGTCTTAAAATGTCCACCTTACTTTTTAATATTTCAGTATAGCTGAATATACATAAATTACACAAATGCTGACAGGGTTGTTATTAACTCACGCTGGGAACTGCCACATGGTTGTAGGGGTTATGCCACATCCTATTCTGGCTCTCCCTGCCAAGCATCCATGGAGGAGTTTTTGTGACAAATGACTATCTATGGACCTAGGATTTGGCACTACACTTCTGAGAATTTTCAGAATCATTGTACGACAAATCTGTTGTCAGCTATGTGTGAGGGGTACGTGGGCTGCAGAGTAAGGACTGGGCAAATTATTAATCATTTAGACAAAAATACTTACTTATAACCATAGCCAAGGAAGAAGGTGATGTGATATTTCACTTTCCTTTAGAAAGCTGGGCAGTGGCTGCTGCCAGAGACTGGGTACCAGACTAGGATCACTACTCTGATCTGAAATGGCATTTTCTATATTCCAACAAACTAAAGTGGCCTGTGTTTTAGGCACAGGAGAATCTGAGTGCTGTCAGTAGGACATTCTGGGTGCTGGCATGCTGCATAATGACAACACGGTTAAATCCTGGGTGGCCAGGGGACTTGTTGCAATATTTGTATCTTGGACGTACACTGATAGTATAGCACAGTGTTCAATGTATGCATCTCAAAATGTGGGTGATTGGAAGCTGAAGGTCTCATAGGCAGTTTCTGATGAGGCCAACCTCACAGGGTGACACTAGGTGCGATTCACACTTCCCAAAGTCAGCAAAATTATTTGTTTGGAATTGTTTTTATTAACCCGAGGGATAAAAGTCATTTCAGGCAGGGATGAAGTAGCAACATCAGGAGAGAAGGCAAACAATCCTAACCTTCCCTTTAGCTTGGTAGCAGAGTTTTAACAAGAGTCTCCCAAGAGCTCCCTTCAGCACACTGATGATAGGAAGTCTATTTTTTTTTCTTTAAAGAAAGCAAACACATTTGGCAGTCCTTTAAACGATACTGTACTTGGCCTTTTAGTCAGTCATCTCCTGGCTTGGAGAGTCAGGCCTATTAAGTGCTGATACTGTGCCATGGGATTCAGATTGAGTGGATTCCTTTTAACATGTTATAGTCTTATCTTGAACTGACATTACATACCACTCATCAGAAGCTGTAACCAGCATCTGTAGTAGCTGTATCTTTCTAGATTAAAGGTCTCCAGCCCAGATTCTATTAGTGCCTGTGTTTACCATGTTTACCCTAAATAATGAGAATCCAACATTTAGAAAAATTGCTTATTGGTTAACACGTTAAAATGCATACTGGGTAAGCCCTGGAAAGAAGATAGGTTTCTGGAAATGCAGAGTAGCAAATATATTCACTGCAGGTCATATTTACTGGCTAGCATTATCAGTGCTTGGAGTTCAGCTCATATTTTGGCCCCTAAATAAAAGCAGCCTGGATTTTCTAAGATGATGAGTCCCTGCAGATCCTATGGACTTCAGTGATATTTATGGGAGCCCTGCCCTTCTGCAAATCAATCTACTTACATCCAGGGGCCTAAATATGGATTTAGAAGCATAAAGTTAGGCATTTAGATTTGATAATGATAATAAACAAAAATACTAGTGAAGAGGACCTCTTGTTCTGCTAGGGAGAGAGAGTTTCAAAAGACACAAAGGACAGCTAAGGCACCCTGCTGCCACTGAAAAGTCAATGGGAATTGGACATACAATTTCCATTTCTGTCTTTGAAAACCTCCCCCTTAATTCTTTATCACCTAAGTGCACCTCTTCACTAGAAGAAGGCAATATTGTAAACCATCCTTTCTGGCAGCTGTTCCAACATGCTTTCCTCACTACACTTTCGAGGAAGACATACTTGTAGTAATGTAAGAAACAGGAGACACAAATAGTTATTTCTTGCTGATCTTCCTCTCTCCCATCATACTCTACTCTGCTTTCTTCAATCTACCAGCTTTGTCAACATCCCTTTATGCATATTTTTTTTTCAAATTGGCACCATCAGGAAATGAGATTTGAATGTTATTCACAGACCTTGGACTAAGGGAAAGAGGTCAGAATTGGCAGAGTTCCTTCATTTTGGAAATTCTTACATTAGTATCAAGTCTGGTACATGAAACATTCACAAACTTCACAGCAAAAGCAGAGCTAATCCATTTCCAAAGCCTTGTCTTAAGGTTTTCAGTGAATTTCTCTGAAGACTCATGATTGGGATTATTTAACTGACACAAGCCAAGTTTTGCTGACATGGCCTCCTCCAAAAATTACAAAATCTGACAGTAACATTCTAAAAACGTGCATTGATTTTAAGCTTTGATAGTATCTTGGCAGCCGTGTGATCTCTGCTGGATAAGGAAATGCAAAATGCAGACTGATTTAGAAAATAATTGTAAGTAGTATCTGGGATAGATACTGAGCTATGCAAAAATATCCATTTTCACTTTGCAAATATTTGTGCTAAATGTGATGTCCCTGCAACAATTTGTACACTCGCCTCGCTCAAGGAACTTTGCGAAATTTGAATACCTAGATAAATTGCAGATCACTTGTTTATTTGTAATGGCAATGAGAGTGATGGCATTTGGGCCCTGGGAGGCCTCACAGGAGGGGAAGAAAGATCAAGAAGCCCTTCCACTCCCTTGACGTACTGCTCAGGGGCCATTCACAATAGCAGTTTCTTGCAACATGGAAACACTGTTTACCACAGGGGAGAATGCTGGTGAAAAGGGCATGGGGAAGTGGCAGGATCATGGTCTGCACTGGCCTGTGGAGTAGTGCTGGTGTGCCAAGGAAACTTTCTAAGCAAAACAAATGGCTGGTGCGAGGTACACAAGCCTGGAATAGGTTGTGTCTTTCCTGAGTCCCAGTTAATCTGCTGCTCCTTCTAGGTTGGTGTGACTCTGCCTAGCCCCCTAACTCAGAGATAGAGCATTACATTCATGATGTAGCCTATGACCTGCAAACTTCCTCACTTGCCAGGGCAGAATGGTAGTTTTCAATCAGGAAAATACCCTGACTTCTTGGTTTTTAATTTGAAATGAGAGATTAAAAATTTGAGTGAAACCTCCAATCTAGTGATGTGAGTATTTTTCTCAACACCTTAGATATGTTTTTTTTAAATGACATCCAGTGAGCTGTGGCTTTCTTGTAGTCAAGGGACTGTCTGGTTTGTCATTCACAAAGTGTTAGTTCTCCTCTGTTACATCTCCTCAGATTTTGATGCTTAACTCCATACAGACACAGGAGCTACCTTTCTAGGAAAATTTGTTCAGATGATAAATGATGGCACCATTGTCGCTATGACTCCTTTGTGCCCCTCACCATGCACAAACGCAGGTGGTACATAACCACAAGCCATGGCTTCAGCCACTAATGACCTAACCTTTTTGGAATTTGGATGGATCCATATTGCTACCCACCCAATGTTCTTCTTCAAGGCCTATCTTTGCTTATTTGTTAAATACACTCATGCAAAGATAAAGTAACATATTGCACGCATACGCACCCCGACTTGTTTTGTGAACTATAGAGGAATGAGCCATAATCCTGTGGTACAAAGATCTAGTTTATGTATGCTAATTTATAACATACATAACAGACATTTAAGTGCTTTATAAAAACTCAGTTCTGCCATCCCTTCTTATATTGAAATTAATAGGACTACTTGTGGATTAAGGTACTAGTCAACATGGGTAAGGATGGCAGAATTATCTAGACCTAAATAAATAAGATACATGTGTCTTATCTAGTTAGGCTTCCCATAGCTTATTTTACTGATGTAGATCAAATAGGACCATATCCAAAGAGGCTTTTTAAAATAAAAACAAATAGTCTATAGCTTCAAATGTGTGTAGGGAACACTCATTTAGTGGAAGGAGTTCAAAATAGCAACCAAAGGGACTATGCAGGATTTCTTGGTTCTCATGGTGCAAGAAATTTATGACACACCCTGTTCAAGCATTGCCCACTGACTTTAGAGGTAGCATTGGTACCCAGCTTAACTGCAGGGTCCACAAAGTGCAATACTCTTACTGTTCAACTTGTCTCTAAAATGGCTCTTCTGACTTTCAAGTCTAGCATGGTCTCTCAAACTCACAAATGAGGGAGACAATGATTTCCCTTAGAAACAATAAAAACATCCCTTAGAAACAATAAAAGCATCTCTCATTAGTGATCTGCTGATGACAATTTTATGCATCAGGAAACTTCCTTGCTTCTTATAAATCCTGTCCTCCCTCTAGCTCTCACAGTTAGGAAGAAAACCTTCAAAAGAGGACTCAAACAAGCACATTTATTCTTAAACTGACAGCATTACAGAGAAAACATTAAAACAATAGAAGAACCTACAGGCAGGATAATAAGCTTGCCAGAGATCAGCCCAACTCCAACAAGGATTCTGGTAGAAGTCAGTCCTTCAAACCCTATACAGGACTTTTCCTGTGGTTACAAGTTCATAACAGCTTTTGCTCAGAACATGAACCCCCATGAATTCCTTTACACAGTTTGGGCCTTTGATCTTGGGACCAGATTCTCTCCTCAGGACACAGCTTCAAAAGGTTCAGTTCGGAGGTGGGAATTTGCATTTCCCTCCTCCCAAGTATATCCTAGGAAGCCCATTCAACTCAAAGTTCATTCTTGTCTGGCACATTGTTTAAAATAGTCCTTTGAAGCTCACACTTCCCAGGGTTTACATTAGTCAGATCTCCCTAGTAGAGATGTTACGTACAATCCCACAAAGATATGCATTTTTAACACAATGAACTCCTAAGATACTTAAACTTATTTCAACATGGTTTGTGCAGGATGCAGCAGGAAATTATCATAACTATCGTCGATACTACCTTAAAAAGGGGAAACATGCATGTGTGAAACCTCATGTGGTCAATCATTTCCCAAGGCACAACTCCAGCAGTCTGCCCTTTTAAATGTCAATTCAGAGGTCTGTTCTAGGGAATCATTTGAATAACTCCCACTAATGTTCATTTTAGGTACACGTGGGATGCTCTCTTACATCAGACCAGGGGAGAACAAACCTCCTAAGAACCAAATGCAGCATGTACAATACCCTTTGGAGTCAATGGGAAATAATTCTGTGCATGTCATGGCTGGATTTGGCCCTTTGTGTTTAAACATATGATCAGTCAAGTCCCTTCCACTTAATAATGTCTGAGGGAAGTGGGGAAAATTCTCCCCCCAGTTTTACTGCAGCAGCCCTATTAACATCAGTGGATCTGTACTGGCGTAATCAAGTGAGTTTACTTCAATGCACTTCAGTTTCACGGAGAAAGGTATAGTTTGTTTTTGACCTTGGAACTATTATTCCTTGGGTTGATGGGGCTCAGGTGCTTCACCAAGGATGGTTTTATCCTCAATGGTGGGAGGTGGCCAGATGCACTCCTGCTAAGTTCACCTGTTTTGCTCTTCTGGAAGGAGTTTAGGCATCATGATGACTGTCTGTAGGTGGGAGTGGGGAGCACAGAAAATAAGGGTAAACAGTGGTCACAAAATGGCAGTGGTTAGCAAAAACCTATAGTTGCTGTCTGGAGTAGATTTTGTGTGAGGGCCAGGCTCCATGAGTGACAACCCATGGCTTGGAAGGTGGGGGCACCTCAAAAAAGAAAAAAAATACCTGGCAGTGGTTAAAAATGTCTTGCATTTCTTTCCTGTGAGAAACTGGCACAAAATAAATTTAAGGAGCATATTCTTGGAATTACATAGAAAAATACCCTGTACATTTTGGCAGCAGCTAAACATATCCTTAATAGAATTCATATGGGGCCTCAAATGATCACAATGTTTGGAGAGGAGCCAGATAGTAAGTAATTTAAACATCACAGGAAATTAAATTTTAGAATTCAATTTTGCATAAAGTTTTCTGTAATGAAAATGTCACACATAAATTATGAAGTCTGATTATATTCTTTTTTGACTTTTTAATAAAATAATAGAGGCACTTGACAGTCAAGAACAAATGCATATTTTATGTGAGTAGCATTACGTTAAACTAACGTTCTCTAGAAATAATGGAACAGATGTTAACACTGCTATATCAGTTATCAGGTGCTCTGTTAAACAGTTTCAAACACAAGTATTTATTAAAAAAATACTAACAGGATTGTCTCTTAGGATTATCTAATTCTAGTTTAAAATGTAGATGCTTAATATAATTAATTATACATGTAGAATATATAGTTAAGACATAATTTATTATGTGTGTCCAATTTATACCAGAATATTAATTTAATATGGGCAGGGGAAATGACTTTGGTGAAAATATCAAATGGTTCAGTTATAAATCAAAACAAATCCAAATTTCCACCTAATTTTGGAAGACTGAGGGAAGGAGGATTTCCCCAAAGTTATAGACTTTCGGGTTCTTTGTGAGTTTTAGATTAAACCCAATAACTTCAGGGTTTTGTTATAATCTTCATCTACAAAATGCAAGAAGAAAAAAAAAAAGTAAGCACCTGAACATTTCTACAGCCTGATCCCATTTCCATAGAAGACTGGCAAAACTCCCATTGACATAAAGGGGCTTGATCCTACTCTTATTTTCTGTTTAAACCTAAACAGCATCTTCTTCAAAGCAAAAAAAAAAAAAATGCAATTTCATTTTCTTCTCTAAGGATCACATGGACCAAATAAATCTTCAAGTTCTTTAACCCATCATTGGGGTGTAATGAAATGGTGAACTTTAAAAAATAATGTAAAGAGATTTCCTGTCTAAATTACAAAGGGTCAGATCCTACTTTTTGCTGTGTGAAAGCACTAGTGGGGGGAGGGAAGGATCCCTTGAAGAGTAGGTTTCCTGCCTCGCACTGAAGAGAGTAGTAGTAGTACAATGCCAAGGCCAAAGAGGTGTGGTCTGCTGGCTACCAGGGGCATGACTAAGGAATCTGGCTGATTTTCTTTTGTTGTAGCATTCTATTAATCCACCTAATACCAAGGTTTAGACCCCAAAAACTGAAGCTGTATTTGTGAGGACACATGTGGCTCTTTGCAGGCAGAGCTTTCTATCCAAGATCTGTCCGAGGCTGTGGAACAAACTCCCACAGGAACTAAGGATCTTCACCAACTTCACTGCCTTCTGTGCTAAGTGCAAGGCAGACTTCTTCAACCTGCTTTCTCTAACAAATACATAGCAGCATGTACACTTAGAAAAACAAATCTCTACCACAACAAAAACCCCCACTGCATACACACAATCTTCCTCTTGGGGAGAGGATGAGCAAATGAATCACGCATGACAGATTTTAGCTGTGTTGCTCAATGCACGACTGAAAGATGGTCAGATGCTATGATGATGAAGGCAGTGTAAAAACCTAACAGAATTTGGAACCCTACATGGAACTCTCATGGAGTCCATGGGTTTGCACAGTTCTCCTCTTGCGCTGTATTGTCTCAGACTGATCACAGGAGCACTCTCCGTAAGTTCTCTGGAGCAAGTGAGACAGTGCTGAAGGCAGTAAGCCTGTGGATCACAGCTATCAGAATCCTTCCCAGCATACAGAAAGAAGACACCGGGAGAACGGATCAATGAGAAAAGCCCTTCTATTTCCCCCCTAAAAGTCAGGAATGGGATGAGGGAAAAGCAGATAACAGTGAATTGAATCACAAAGAGCCACAAAAGGACTACAACTTGATCTCCGAACACTGAGTTGTGATGGTGTAGCATCAACACATGATGACACAGAGCTGTGCTATACATAAGGACATTGTGCTGCAATTATTTTGTGGCCATCTCTGCCTCCAGCTGATGACGAGAATCACCAGGACTTCAAGGTTGAGAGTCACTAGTTTATACAGTTTACACAATGGGGTCAACCTTCAAAACCTCTAGTCTTGCAATTCCCACTGAGTGAACAAGAGTCACAATGATTAAACCCCACACACAGCTTCAGTGTCTATTCACCCCAAGCCAAGCATGCGTCCCCACAGATCCAAGCTCCCTGGGCCTCTGTGTTGCTACTCCAGAGAGATGTGCAAGTTTAGGGAGTGTATAAGCTTGAGTCTGGAGTACTCCCCACCCTAGGGCAAAACTGATTTCAATGGGAACTTCCTGGGGCTCAACACCTTTGGAAAAATGAGGCCATTTACACAGTTACCTACCTGTGGATTTTTGAGCCTAACATTTGTCCTAAATACACGAGGCTACACATGACTTATCAGTACAATAGAGGAAAGTTCAGCAATATGTACTACTCGTTGATATAACAGACACCATGTTTACCCTAGGATGTCACTCCAAGCTTGGACTATATGTAACAGTAATGCCACCATCTCGGTCCTTTGCAGACCTCTCTATATTTAACCTTACAGCACACCGCTTATGGTAAGTTATATTAATCCCTTTAAAACAAACAAACAAAAAAACCAGCTAAGGAGACTGAGGCCAACAACTCTCCCACATGACACCAAAGTCTGTGCAAGGGCCATGAAGAGAACTCAGGCCTTTGACTTCAAGGCCTATACTTTGCCCATAAGACCATCCTTTCTTCATGGACGGAACAGAAAGAAAGTGGCCACCAAGCCTAGCACAAGCTTTGACAACCATTTTGCCTTTTTAGAGGTCCCTTGGTCTCTAGCAGTGCTGGATGACAGCAGTGAGATTTCTTCTACACATTGGAACAGCACCTGTCTTTCAATCGCTTTGATTTAATTAAGTTTTATTGTGCCCTGGTCTGCACTGTTTACATTCATTCAAGACCCCCCAGCTGACTGACAGGGAATGTCTATGAGTTTAGTCAGGAAGGCCTATATTTACAGTGGACTTTTATTTTTGGCAGGCAATAGTGGGGAGAATTCCTTTGGGAATTGCAACATTATTCCTTCCCCCATTAACAGGCCCTATGTTGGGATCATTTGATTGTCTGGGGGTAATTCGAGAATGACATGCTGTGTTCCCTCCCAAACTCTAGACGCTCAGTGTGCTGCCTTTGTAGTGCTCACTAACTAGGTCTGACTGGGAAGCCCAATATCTGAACTCTGATTCCCCAAATGACAAAGCAAATTCCAGTGGCCTCTTGCAACATTTAGGGCCTCATCCTGTATTTCTCATTTAGGCAAATTCCTCATTTAAGTCAATGAGGGGTTTGCCTGAGGAAGGCATCTGAGATCAGGCCCTTAGCGGCTGCCTCAGAAGGGCTGGGAAGAGAAAAAGGAAAACCATTTAAGGCAAGAGCCATTGTTTACTTTAAAAAAAAAAAATCAGATCTCCATGCTAAAGTGTACCCCTGCTCTGTGCTGTCTTGAATATCTATTTTGGAACACTGCCAGGCTTCTGATCACTTCCCAATGCCTCACTAAATGCCAATTCAGCATGTCGGCAGGCATAGGGAAGCGATCGTAGGACTGGCAGCATCCCAAAAATTATCTTTAGGACGGAGCAGGCTGAAGGATATCTTTACTTCTAACACGGAGATGTCAAAAAGCTACATCCTTTCAATAGTGGACATTAAACCCCTCCCATCCTCCGTGAATAGACGCCTAAGCTAAAGCTGCCCTTAGACAGCTTCAACTTACAAGTTTGTCATAAGTCATGGCGGATATTGCTAACGGAATTCCTCAGCATTTCCTTTAGGCTTCCTGATATAATTAAACACCAACACATACATTCAGAGCCCTTTCAGCACAATCACTGACACATTCCTAAGCTTAATACATATTCAACGTACAAAGCACACAAAAATAAATCAGCAATTGCAACTATTTAGATTTTTGTGTGTGTGATTTCCTCCTTCTCCCCTCTCCACTTCTCTGAGCCAGAAGGCCAGATCTTTAGTGTTGTAAAATGTCACAGCTCTATTGGCTTCAGCTGAGTTATAATGATTTACATAAGTTGAGGATTTGACCCAGTCAATATGTAACAACTACAGGCCCTGGTCCTGCGATCACTTACTCATGTGAGTAACTTCATGAATGCGAGTAGTCCAGCTGAACTCAGTGGGACCATTTGTAAGTATAAGTTATTAACATGCATAAGAGTTTGCTGGGCTTGGGTCAGAAATAGTAGGAGTGGCACATATCCTGAAATTCTTACTTGGTTTTTAAAACAGTTCACAAACGTTATAATAGAGAAAAAGATAGTGTCAGTGAACTAGCTAGAATCAATATGGCCCAGTGGATAGGGCATCCACCGAGGACTCAGGAAACCTGGGTTTTATTCCTATCTCTGCCATTGACCTGCTGCATGACCATGGGCAAGTCACTTCACCTCCCTGCGCCTGCTACCCTTTGTTTGTCTTGGCTGTTCAGACTGGGACAGGGATTTTCTCTCTCATTTGGGGCCTGTAGGCACACTACTGTAAAACAAATCAATAATAAAATCCCACCTTCTACAACTTGTGAGAGAGGCATTCTACGAATGGGAAACAAATGAATTAGAATCTCCCTTTCCAGTGTATTTCTCCCCTTACATTGCAGAATTAAATAATGCCGAAATTCTGCAAGTAAGACTTTGCATTCATGACTTATGAGATCCTAATTAATGGAATGATGCCTGCTGAAGTGGTAGCTACAGCAATCACTATTCCATATTAATCCTGGCAGTCAAACCAGGGTCAAGGCCATCTAAATCATTAACCTAAGGGTGGAAAAAATAATTTATCAATTAAAGCCATAGCATATAATCCCACTAGATTTTGCAAAAGAATTTAAATATTTTAATTTAAAAAAAGAGAAAACTTTGAATACTCTTTATTCCTATAGTATGACTAATGCTATTTTAATTTGTGTTCTTATATTTCATGTATTTATTACAAGCATTTATATAGTGGCCATTACAGTCATATCTGGGCACAGTGAGTATTACATCGTTGCTCTCCTGTTGGCCTGAGCGGTTTGCCAATATTTGGGGCCTTACTGGTCTGTTTCCCTTAGCAGGAGAAATTGATTGAGTCAGGTATTTCTTTGGTGCAACCCTGTTTATTTACAATGAATGTACAAAACATTTTCCTTACTCACAATTCTGAAGCCTGACTTTCCAGCCAGCCCTCTGCCAGGAAGAGCTCTGTCCCTACTCCCATTCAGGGCCATACTTATGTCTGCTCCTCTTGCTTTCTGCTGGCTTTCCTGTTGCTTTCTGCCTCTGACTGCCACAAAGACAAACGCAGCTGCAATCAATTAAATGCCCCAGCATCTGCCTATGCTGTCAGTTCCTAGGACACTCCTCTTATTCTCCCTGAGTTGGTTCTTGCACAGGCCTTCACATGTAGCCTAGTAGCTTCGGTTGTGGCTTCTATTGTTTTAACTATCTTACTCCATAACGGAGCTTAATTGTTTCTTCCATTTAGCCAGAATGAAGGGAGGCTAGCCTGCCTATCAGATTTAAAGAGATCAGTGATTGCCTATACATTAAAATATGCTTGCTGATAGTAACACCTTGCTGCATAGCATATTTTAAAGCTGTCTGGGACAAAGTCCTTGTATTCTTCGTTGTAAATTTTCAGTGGCATAGAAATAATAATGATGACGAACATTGAACCACATGTCACTGTACATGCATCATTTCAATAACTATTAGTCAATAGTTTTCCTTTAACATTGTACAATTATGCAAAGCAAATATTTTTGCCCATCATTTACAAAATGAAAGTAAGTTCTGCTATTTAAATGACTTGGAAAAATTAGATTGGGCTCTTTGCTAAATGTCTTCTGAAGCAAACTGTTCAGAGAGTCTTGATTCCGGGGGGTGTCATCTCTCAGTGAGTGTGCACACAAGGAGAATATACTGAATCAAACCTACGGTGGTGGAATGGACAGAGGACCCAGGTGCATCTCATGGAGGTTGGAGAGGTTTGGGGGCACACTGGAGGAACGGGACATGGCCCCAAATGCTGAAGGGTCTTAAGATCATTGGCATCCACATCCCTCAGTGGTGATAGCTGAACTTATCTCCTCCGGTAGGAAAATGGCTCCTTTGGGATGCAGGATGCCAGCTTTTGCACAGGCTTTTTCCTTCAAATGTGCAGTGAGAGTGAATGCTACTTGGAGCAGTATTTATTCCTGCTGGGCTAAGAGGGGAATAGGTTGTGGTGTGTGGCTGCTGTCCTTGCCCATTCCCCGATATTGCCCCTCTTTAACTACAGAGTCCTATCTTCATAGAGGATGTGGATGAAGTTCCATGGGATCAGGGGAGTGAGGAAGGACACTGGAGTCACTGCTTCTCCTTCTTCTACACCCCATTCTTTGAGCTTCTGCCTTCCTTTGCCTTATATCATTGAGAGAACATATAACCTGTGCTCTGTGATCTGCACCACTTTCAGGGCAGAAGTTTAGAATGTTGGTTTTGACCTAGGAAGCTGCAAATGGACTGGGCCCAGCCTGCCAGAGACAGTCTCCCCTCTCCCTGTGCAATACTGCCATGGCTTTGGTCAGAAAAGCACATGAGCTAGAATATTCTTGATATGAGAGTGGGTTCTGCTGGGGCGCCCATACTCTGATGGTCCTTTGACTTTGAAACTCAGCCTAACCCTGATCTGAAATAAACAGAGTCTGCTGATCTTCAAGGCATGCCGCAAGGCTCCCCTGTTTTCTTGGGAATATGAGGAGGGCGAAATAGGGTTTGAGGTGGGGTGGGCTGTTAACTCACTGTTGTGATTTGACTGCTTTGATCAGAGCTGGATTTTGTTGGAGAGCGAGGCTGCACAATTTGTATTTGCACATGTTTTTAAATAATGGCAGAGCTCCCAGAGCTTTTAGATGTCCACTTATTTGTTATTTAAAATTGCAAATAAACAGACACATACTTTAGGTGTTAAAATTCCTGGACCTTTACACATCTGCTCAAATCCCACATGTTTTGGCAGGGCTGGCCATTTAAGAAGCCAGATACCAAAGAAGCATGTGCACAAATCTGGTCTAGCAGAAAGTCTCATATCTGTCTAGTTCCACTGCTGGACAAGGAAATCTGGCTGGCCAAATTAAATGGGTCTCTGCCCCAGCAATCTCTTGTATTACTCATGCATGTGGCCAGCCCTGCAGTCCATTGTGTACATCCAGTAGGCATAACACCTTGCAGCATAGATACACATTGAGTCACAGACAGAACATCTGCCCAGAAAAAAATCTAAAACTGCATACAGGCTCAGAAAAAGGAAAATACATGGAAAAGCCAGCCCTTAATAGTCTGAAATTCCTATAGTTTTACAGCCGGCTAACAGACTTTTCAGCAGTGCTGTATAGTACAGCTACATGGCAAGAAACCAGCCTTCCACATTTATACATTAGCATTTTACAACTGATACATTGTTATGAAATGTTGAACAGGATTCATATTTACATACTGGGAGCATTTTATGCTGTGCACATTTTAATGGGTCCTAGCAAAAAGACAGCAATCATAGAGGGTGAAAAATACATAGTCCCGTTTTTTAAAAAAGAACAATTTAAATTGCTCTGAAAAATAAAGTGGGTTTGTTTCCTTGGATTTAAATTGGTAAATTATTTGAATTTCTCCACCCCTAGGTGAATGATTTAGATGGCCTTGACCCCAGTCTGACTGCAGGGATTAATGTGGTATAATGATTGCTGAGGCTATCATTGCAGCAGGCATCATTAATTATCCTTATTGATTGTAGCTTTCAAAGATAAAGCATTATGCTGACTGGAAAATACCCTCTTCCTGCAAGGTCAAGGCTAAAATAGGGTAGCTAAATAATTGCATTAACAAACAAAGAAATAAAAATAACCTCCCAGAGAACTGTGTAATTAAGATCCAATTACTAACATTTAGTCTTGTTTACAAAATGACAGAGTTCTTCTTGTCAAGTCATTTTCCTGAAAATTGCTTCAGTACATGATAATTGCATTACAGCAGGTAACTGGAAAAGAGCATTAAAAGGGGGATCAGTTTCCTTGAATATGTGCTACTTGCTCCTGCTGTCTGACTTACTCACCTACAAAAGTGCAAGGGCCTAGAGGGACTTGTCTAAAAATACTAATGATATGTTAAATGCAATGGGTTAGATGGAGGAAGTCATAATTGGCCTCAAATCCTATTATATTTCTTTTGGATAGTATAATGGAGCTTAAAGATATCCCAAGGATGTTATCGCAGATGTCTTTCACTCCCCCTTTCTCCTGCTACATCATTTTTGGCTGCAATAATAATCTTGCTTTTAAAGGGATATTTGGCTGTAATTTTCTCTGGTGTAAGAGATAGGTATTAGACCTACATTGTTATCTTTCACAGCTCCAACACTTTAAAAACAAGATATGTTTAGAAATGTACAACAAAAGCCACACTGAACAAATTAATGCACTCTGTTTATATTTTCCTTGATAGAAACTACCTGTACACAATGGTTAGCAAAATCATTTTGCCATACATTTCATTTCTGTTTGGCACTGAGTTTAAATTGTATCTGTACAGTCTGGAAAAGATACATTTGTAAGAGACACCTCCCACCTGATTTTCCAGCTAATATTTCAATATATAGTGAACCATGAAAAATACACAGTATTTACAGCACAAGATAGACACATTAATGAGCTCAAGAGAGACAGTATGGCCCAGAGGGTTGGGTATAGATGTGCATCAGAATTGCTTGAGTTTTCATCTCCACTCTGCCACTGACTTGCTTATGGTTAACTTTTCAAAAGCACCTAATGGATTTAGGAGCCCATGTCCCTCTTTCAAAACTGACAACTTAGGAGTTTAAAAGTCTCATTGAAAATCAATCTCTATCCTTTAGTCTCTGTGTCTCAATTTCCCTGTCTGTTGAATGGGAGTAATAATTGTTACTTACTGTAGGTCAGAGGAAGGATTGGTCTATTCATTAGTTAATGTTTGGATGGGGCTATCAACAAACATGAAAGTGCTCTAAGTATTACTAAAGTGCTAATTGTCTCTCTCACTTAGGTGTAAAGTGACAGCCGTTCTAGTGAAGCTCCATTAAACCACAGACTTCAAATCATATCCACTGATGTTCATAAATTACATTGTATTTCTTTTTGCAAAATTTGCCTAGAGTATCAGTTTATTTATGTTTTGTGATGTGGTTTGTGATTTGATAGGATGTGATGTGAGTTTGTGAAGTGCATTTTAGGCTGAAACATTTTTTTGACATCCATTAAATTATAATTATTGTAATTTTAAAATTTGTTTTAAGAAGCAGACTATCTGACATGCCAGTTCAATATAGTCAGTTTACTCTTGGTCCTTTAAAAAATAATCAGACTTATACAATATTTCTTTTTTATGTAATATACCTTTTCAGTTAAAATAATTACACAAATATACTTCTAGCTCAGTGGTTCTCAAACTTTTGTACTGGTGACCCCTTTCACACAGCAAGCCTCTGAGTGCAACCTCCCCTTATAAATTAAAAACACTTTTTTATATTTAACACTATTATAAATGCTGGAGGAGAAGTGGGGTTTGGGGTGGAGGCTGACAGCTCATGACCCCCCCATGTAATAACCTCACAACCCCCTGAGGGGTCTCGACCCCCCAGTTTGAGAACCCCTGTTCTAGCTAATAAAGTAAAACCACAAATCTCTATCATCTGGGACTATTGCCTCTATTCTGTCCATCGGACCCATGCATTGTATACAGATGCAGGATCGTTTTGTGCCATACTTTAGCTTGAGGTTGCTGACTTGTAGCCAAATGGTGCAAACCATTACTCACCCATGTAGTTCTTATTTACACAAGCAGTCCTATTCACTTCATTAGTGGCTTCCATTGCAAATGATTTCAACAGCAGCACTCACATGCTTTTCATAATCAGGGCCTGTGTGTCTAGAGTGTAGAAATATAGTGCTACTGTCAACAGCTAGCTGGAGCATCAGTGCCTAGATTCTATGGTAGTCGGCACCAGATAAATCCCTGTGGACATATTTCTGTATCTTAGGGTTACCATACGTCCGGATTTTCCCGGACATGTCCGGCTTTTTGGGACTCAAATCCCCGTCCGGGGGGAAAACCCAAAAAGCCGGACATGTCCGGCAAAATCCAGCGCCGCTGGTGCTG